>NC_057798.1:214995994-215010011 GCF_018294505.1 Triticum aestivum | reverse complement strand
CACGACGCATTCCGTTGCCTCCCCATGAACACGACGCATTCCGTTGCCTCCCCATGAACACGAGCCCTCGCCATACATATGCGCGACTAGGCGTTCGAGACCCCGCCCGTATGTACACATACGTGGCCGTATTTTCTTTCTTGCACCCTGGCCGCTGTACATACGTGTACATGCTACGTGCGCGCCTCTACTACGACACGTACGCGCCTCTACTACGACACGTGCGCGCCTCTACATCGACCAGTATATATGTACGTACAAGTTCGCAACCAGAATGACAACGCTACGTACGCTTCGACCAGGTGGGTCCTGACTGTCAGGCAGTTCCTTGCGTGCGAAAATGTAGCTGGTGGGTCCCAGCAGTCAGAGGGGCGAATCATTTTTTTTACCCGGACGCACTTCCTTTGCGTGCAAAGATGTAGCTGGTGGGTCCCAGCAGTCAGGGGGTGAATCGTTTTTTTGCCCGGACGCACTTCCTTGCACGCGAAGATGTAGCTGGTGGGTCCCAGCAGTCAGGAGGGCGAATGGTTTTTTTTGCCCGGACGCACTTCCTTGCGTGCGAAGGTGTAGCTGGTGGGTCCCAGCAGTCAGGGGGGAAACATTTTTTTCGCGAAATACGGTGGCCCGTCCGGTGGGTCCCCACTATCAGGTGGAGGAATAATTATTTTGCGCATAATAAGGAGGCACTTCCTTGCTGCGGCCATGGACCCAGCTGTCAGCCTCTCCACGTACAGTCCACGTCCGATGGAAGTCGTTCCTTGACCACGTTAACCACGCCGCGCCGAGAGCACCACGGTGGTGGATGACGGCAAGGCCTAGGAAGGGGACGACTGGGAGGCGGGGAAGACGCAATAGTGGATGCCCACGCGAAGAGGAGTATGAGGGTTCACTGGTTCGGCTGCGGTGTGAGGCTGCTGTCGTCGTAGATTAACAGGGGGTGTGGGTGAGTAGAGGGATGGCCTGGCCAGCGGTGGGAGTAGTAGGGGGTGGTGAGGCCTCCGCGGCATCACAGCTGGTCACGGGAGGCAGGAGCACGCGGCACGACCGGCGCTGGTTTGGGCGGCTGGAGCAAGAAGACCAGAGGTTGAAGAAGCACTACAACCGTTGGATGAACATCATACGGTAACAGGAGCTAGAATCATTCATATTGACTAAGTTGACAAAGCCCTCCGTCCCCGTCAACTTGGTAGGCCCACAAGTCAGCCTCCCAGTATGCTGGGTTCCACCTGGCAGGGGGAGTATTCATTTTTTGTGCGTAATAAGGAGGCACTTCCTTGCGTGCGAAGATAGCTGGTGGGTCCGACAAGTCAGTGGGGGGCACGTTTTTTTCACGAAATATAGAGGCCCTTCCGGTGGGTCCCAGATGTCAGGTGGAGGAATCATTATTTTGCACGTAATAAGGAGGCATTTCCTTGTGTGCGGCCGTGGACCCAGTTGTCAGCCTCTCCACGCACAGCCTACTTCCGATGGTGTCGTTCGTTGACCACGTTGACCATGCCGCGCCGAGCGCATCACAACGGCGAGGCCCCGGACAGCAACGAGCCAGAGATGGGAAGATGCGGGAGTAGAGTCGCAGACGTAGAGGTGTACGAGGGTTAACTGGTTCTAGTGCGGTGTGGTTCGGCAGTCGGTGGAGAAGAACATGAGGTGTGGAGGATTGGAGGGATGGCCTGGCCAATGGTGGAGTAGCGCTTCATAGTGAAGCGTGCTAAGCAGAGCTGCTAGCAGCAGGAGGCGGGAGGTGGTCCCGACGGCGCTGGAGGAAGAAGACGAGAGATTGAAGATGGATGCCGGCCGTTGGATGTAAATCCAACGGCTAACATGTCAGAATCATTTGTTGACTAAGTTTACAACGACTTGCGTTGGCTTCGACCTATTGGCCCACATTACAGCCTCCAAAAATGTGGCACGCATTCAACCCATTTTTTCAGAATTTACAGTCTTTTTTTGCGCAGTAGAATTTATAGTCAATTTAATCTTTTTTTTTGAATTACAGCCATTCGCTGGGCTGGGTGAACAATTAATGTAGCTTTCATGCGGCCCATTTATTTTATTTCCTAAAAAATTACAGGCCATTTGCACTTTATCCAGATACACGATTTTGCTGGGCTGATTCTAATTATAATGTTGGGTTGGGCCAGCAATGTTATCAAAAAATAAAAAAGGGCTGAGCATTTTGGTATAAATATATTTAAATAATAAGTGATATTATTACATTCGTCCTTAAATCTTACCAAGCTTTTGTACACAATCACTAGGATTTTCGTGCCAAAACAATCCATGATTTTATTTGTTAAGAAATTATTTTTATAAGTTAATAAGATGTGGGATATTGTTTTCTTACATATATAAGTATCTGTTAAATATATGATGACAATAAAAATAATATATAATAACATATAAAATAATTTAAATATATATAATACAGTTAAAAGGGAAACATAAGTTGTACCTGGCGTTCCTATTCTTATATAGAAAAACAGAACAGACCGCTGCGTTTTCTTCAAAAAAAACATAAATTGGGCTGCGAAAAATAAAACCTCGGATGGGAGGTCCATAGGCCGGTCGATACATGACGGCCCTAAGAAAATACAAACAGGCCCTCCCATCCGAGGTCATGGGCTGCGCATGCTAAAAATGAAAGCCTAGACGGGGCAGCCCAAAACCACGTCCAACACTTGCCAAAACTCCGTCCCTCGTTTTCTCTTTGTTTCGCACACTCAACATTGTGTGGGCATTTTGACTGTGCATCATATGAAGATGTGCTATGCATGAATGTTCATTAGCATGATGTTAGCTGGCTGGTAGTTCCATTTTCGACCACGAATAAAACTTCGAACATGATGTTAACCCTGTTTGAAAAGGCCGTGTTGATATAAATGCTCTGTTTCTGAAAGTTGCAGTTTCTTATCTGAAACTGAACTTGCAGTTTCTTATCTGAAACTGAAACTTGCAGTTTCTTCTCATCTGCACTTTTATACTCCTATGAAACTACATTTTTTAAGTGCTAAAAATAGATCTCTGGAATTCATAAAATTCTTCATATGCTCAATACTGCAAATCTGAAATTCAAAAGACATTCATATGTGAAAGTACTCTCAAACCACACAACACAAAACACAATTCACAACCTGCAAATACTGACAACCCTAAGCTCCTCCTGACAATTCACAACCTGCCCGACTATTGGGCTGGGGGGTAGTCCCCTCCTATTCCTCGGCGGCAGACAGCCGCCCCGTGAGATGATGTGAACGACAAGGGAGACGATGGCGGGGAAGCGTTGTCGGGCCAACTGCTTTTCTCCTCTTGCAGTTGGGTTCAGTCGACGAAGACTCCACTGGCTCGCTCTGGCAGGACACCCTGACAAACGGCACCCTGTAGATGCTCGATCCTTCAATCTCTGGTGGATGCTCCATCTGGGATCGATACTCCCACCACCGCTCCCTCACGATCGGATTCGGTGAATCTGTTTGCTCCATGGCCCAGAGGAGCAGCTCTATGTACTCCAGCGCGACTCTCTCCGGGAGTATCGCCGCCTTTTCGCTCTGTTGCAGATATTTGGCCATGGATGTCGCCGTCGCCGCTAGTTGGTCCTTGTTGTCAAACCAAGACTGTATCTCCAACATCCTAGCTAGCTTCACAGGGTCGCCGTCTGCGATCCTCACGTATCGGTTGTACTCCTCCATCGATCTACTTCTCCACAGCACCTTCACTCGCCGGCGGTGGTTTTTGAATGGAAGAGGAGAGGAGCAGCGCTGGTTTTGGATTAGAACGGGAGAGGAGCGATGCTGGTTTTGGACTGGAACAGGAGAGGAGGGGCGGTGGTTTTGAAATGGAAGAGGAGAGGAGCGGCGCTGGATTTAGATTGGAACAGGAGAGGAGCGGCGGTGGATTTAGATTGGAACAGGAGAAGAGCGGAAGAGCGGCGCTGGTCTTCGAAGTATTTTTTTGTTGTTTTGCATATTTTGGGTCAAAGTTTCACCATGTTCTGCATGTGACAAGAAAAATATGAATGCATGTCACCAAAAATTGTATCATTTGGTTCATATCTGAATGTACTTTCAAATTGTATTATTTTTGCAACGTACAACATATATTTTATGTGCGAAAATCATGGTCAATTATGACCCTGAATAAAAGGGAGACTAGTTAATGTGGGGTCGCTTTCTTAATTGAAGGGTAAATTGATTTTGATTTTGATCCAGTCACAGCGCGCCGGCCCTCTCGCCCAATCCTAAATCGCTGCCGCATGCTCCTCTCCCTCTTCTCCATTGCAAAACCACCTCCTCTCCTCTCCATCATCTCCATTCCAAAACCACCGTTTTGCCTCTCCCTCTTCTGATCTTCTCCATTGCAAAACCACCTCCTCTCCTCTCCATCATCTCTATTCCAAAACCACCTCCTCTCCTCTCCATCATCTCCATTCCAAAACCACCGTCTCGCCTCTCCCTCTTTTGATCTTCTCTCCATTGCAAAACCACCTCCTCGCCCCTCCATCATCTCCATTCCGAAACCACCTCCTCTCCTCTCCCTCTTCTCTATTGCAAGACCACCGTCTCTCCTCCCATCTTCCAAAGCTAGCACGGGACCACTCAGAACGACATCTATGGAGAGGATGCAGCAGCGAATCAGGCAGATCGCCGGCAGCGACCAGGCAAAGTTAGCCAGGTTGAAGGAGATCCTTATTTGGTTTGACAATGAGTGGGAGATTTCGAGGACGGTGCGGGCCATGTGGCAATGTATGCGAAAGAGCAAGACGGCGGCAATGATGGCGGCGATGTACATGTACTCCTCGGCGGCAGTCACGCCGCAGTCCTCCGAGTTCATCGAGTATCTCCTATGGGCGATGGAGCAGACAGATTCGCCCGAGGCGAAAGTCAGGCAGAGGTGGTGGGCGTACAGGTCGAAGGTCGAGCACCCAGAGGATAACGAATCGATCGAGTATGGTGTGCCATTCATGAGGGTGCAGAGCCGGCCGGAGCCACAGGAGTATTCGTTCTCCCACCACAAGAGGAGGCCCGATGGCGCGACGTTGCTTCCCCGACGTTCTCCACGGTTCCCTCGACGCTCGCCTCATTTCAACGGCGGCGGTAGGGTTTAAGGTAAGCTTCGCACTAACCTAATCTTCCACCTGCTCATGCTTACAATCAGTGTGACAGCTAATGAAAATCATGCTTACAATCAGCCTCCGAGTACTACGCCAATCACCCTAAAATAGCTCTGGACCTTTGGGTCAAAGTTGTGACACAGTGTACAAATAAAGAAAAATAGATTGCTGCTTCTTTCAGAAAAGAATACTCCCTAGAAAACTGCCAATATAAGCTACTAGTATTTGGTTAGAGGATTTGCTGCCGAGAAAGATCCGTCCACAGAGAGCGCCACACATCCCACTGGTTGTGGTGGATGCCAATGCGTGCATGCAACATGGTTGGTGTCGGTAATTTTTACTTGGCACACCTCGCACTCTGCATATATGCCGGTTTCATACGTACATTTGTGCAGTTCCACCAAAATGCAGCTGAATAACCCTGTTTGCACAGATAATGAAAAAGCGTGATTACATTATAGTGGCACTAGTTGATGAAACCCACAAAATAAATAGAAGAAAATATTGCGATAGTATCATAGTATGCCATGCTGCAAGGGCGAGATGGGCCCTGCGACGCCTCATACGGCACACCTCATACTGGACATCGTCCCAAGTCTCCCAGATACACCTTCTGCCAGTGATGAACATCAATGTACAGCAGTAGTACAAGGAGGCGCCTTGAGACATTCAAATCTCTATTTTTGTACATATCAACTAAAATTAAGCACCCCAGTTTGCAGAAACGCTTAAACATTAACAATGGGACTAGTTGATGAAACATACTTTAACAAAGAGAAGCACTTTCCTTATCTACATAGGAAATGAAATGATAGAGATGACACTCTCTCTATTTTAACTGTATTATTACTTCATTTTATCAGTGACACTAGGGTCGAGCAGGTGGCAATTGAGGTGTCCCGTGCGTCGCAAGGATGGAGGCCGGGGGTGCTTAGACTAGGATGCTGAAGCTGGCTCTTTCAGTCACCAACATGGATGATTCAATTCATGGGACCTTTTGGTGCAGTTCACCTAAAATGAAGCAATTTCCCGTGAGCTAGCAACTTCTTCTTCAAATTTCTTTTTTAAGAAAAGGGCTCCAGCCCCGGTTCCATTTCCATCAGAAAACGAAACCCATAGAGCTTCTTCTTCATTAGTTGCAATAAAATTGAGCAACATCAAGGTTGGTTGTGAAGCTCCTGGAATGCTCAACTATAATTTGGATATCATTTGTGCAGTTCAACTAAGATCGAGCGTGAAATGTATATCTCTGTTTGCACAAAAAAGGTGGAAAGGAGGGTGACTAACAAGTAACAAGTGATGAAACATGCATCAAATGAAAAGAAGCATGTTCCTTATCTGAATGGCAATCCTACAAGGACATTAGCAATTTCAAAAGTAATGGCATTGCTAGATATTAGTGTGGGCATCAGGATTAACTATGACAACTGTTAAATACGACATTACTTTGGGCACGGGAGAGTAGGCAGACCAGGACAGTTGCATTTCTAACGAAAAGAACCAACTTATCTGAATGGGAAATTTTAGCAGGACATGTAAAGAAGTGCCATTGATTCATATTACTGGAGGCATTACATTGAAAACAACATTGGTTTAACGTGTCCTTACCTTTAACAGTGCGACTGCTACATTTTACCAGTGGCATTACATAAGAGTGGCTCGGGGCAACAAATATCAGAACAGGATATCTGGGTTGGTCCCATTTTTGTTCGGTATAGCCACCTTATAATGTGTGAGGCTAGCAAATCTAGTGCTGGACTTACTCTGTTGACTTGTCCCCCAGTCCCCACTTTCTTTCCTTTTTCAACCAATAGATCGGGTTTATATTGAGTTTGTACTGCGTTTCCCTTTATTTCCCTATTAGACCTAGAGACCAGTTGGATAGCCAGTCTCTGCTACTTTTCGCCCCCATTATTTCCTCTTTCGACCAAGTCCTAGATTCAGGTAACAAATCCTCCCCCACCCCCACCCCCTTTCTTCCTTGTTTGAACCAAGTAGTACTAGATTCGAGTGCATGAACTAGTTTCACCTCTTAAACATAAAAAAATAGGTGGTTTTCAAACAGTCGATCGATCCTATCTACGAGGGGGCCTGAGAAATAGTAAAAGTTACAAATGCAGCGATGTCAGGAGCTCGGGAAGTAGAGCAACGCCGGTTTCGAAGGAAGTTATACCTGATGGTCATCGGGATGTCACTAGGTGGGCGGCGGGAGGCCAGATCTGCCCACACTGCGGCAGCGAGGAAGAAGGCGTCAGAGGCCCTCCCTCGCCAGCGGTGCTTAGGAGAGAACGGCAAGGCAGGCTGATCGGGACGCGCCCAACAGTAGGTAAGAGCCGTCGCCAAGGACGACTGCGTGAACATTGCACCTTCTCACCTTCCTCGGCGGAGAGGATCCGGCTGGATCTGTGACCAGCCGTGAGCAAAGAGAGAGAGAGAGAGTGTGGCCATCGCTGTCGTGTTTAGATCTGGAGAGGCCGAGACGGTGTGAAGAGAGCAACACTAGCAAGCAAGCGCGGAGGGTCCTGCCTATATAGTGGAGTAGTACTTAGTTTTCTTTTGTCTACCGGAGCCGGCTTGACCTCGTCAATGACTGTCGAGAAGTCTTCATGCACGTGGCCCAGAGGCGCAGTTGTCGTCATTTTGATCTGAAGCGCTGGATTATAACATATAACACGAAAAATTGCCACATGACAAGAAATCATAACCTCACTGCCCAAAGGAGACAACATGAATCCCGACGGACAAACTAGACGAGGAACAAAGCTCAAATTAAAGATAAACTCGTAGAAAAGGGGTCCGTCGATAGATGTCCTAATTAACATAGCCGGCTTGACCTATATGGCAGCCGAGTAGTCATTGTTCGTGCATGTGCCCCCAATGACTAGCCCAACTCAGTTGTTGCTGTTTAACCCTCGTAGTGATCCGAAGCACATGACACATAATTTTGCGAGATGACAAGAAACCTTTTTTTAGATTTCTCACCACAACTACAGCCATGTACAACACAGCTTGCACGATATGTAGACGATAGCCAATCCAGGCGTGTCTGCTGGAGTCCGGTCACATGCATGGATGAACTGATCTTCCGTGTCTTGCAGGGATCGTCCAGGCACCAACGTAGTACAACACTTCTCTAGTACTATCGCTCGTCTCCCTCTTCTATTAAGTCACCCGACTTGCGGGGCCGGGGAGTGTGCCTATGGTCGGTTCTCAATTGCCGTCCCACATGTGTGTGCGAACACAATATGACGCACGTTCCATTCGGAGAGCAGCGTGCCAGACCGACCGACCGTCTGGGGTGCGACGCGAACGCGACGTGCATGCTGTATACTCCATACATGTGTACCGCCATTTTCTAGATGCTTTGCTCCATGGCGCGGGTGCAATCCATGGATACAAAATTAGTATACTGTATACTATTTAAAAGTCGGGGGCGGGGCTTTTTCCTGCCCGCTAGGCGGCGGGACAGTTCCGCCTAGTCGGTTCGACAGAGACGCGAGAAGACGAGGGAGTAGGCTGCTGCAAACATAGGGCTGTGTGATTTGACAGTGAGTTACTGCTGGACAGGTGGGGCCTCGTGATTTGACTTGCCATTATCATTTGAACTGTAGCTCTACGACCGGCATGAGTCTCCCGATTCCTGACCACCTCCATACAGGTGCCTCTCCCAATGCTCCACCATGTAGTAGTAGAGGCTGGCTCTTGCATCAGAGCCCACTTCTCCACTTTTACCTTGCCTCTCTTTCCTCCACATATGCAAAAATGCCATGTAAACACACCCTCCGTCTAGATGTGTAAGTCATCTTACGAAAATCAAATAATCCCAAAACACTTAGGCGCGGTGCATTAACTTCTACCTCGTTTCTTGTTTCTTGACATATCAACCAATAAGAGATAAAGGGTGTGCATGCTTTTAATGACTTGAGACTATCAAACACAACATGCAGTGGTTAGTTCATTGCATGCAATACTATTAATAAGCAAATAAACGTTAACATTTCCCGTTTTCTCCTCCTCCTTGGTCACGGTGCACAGCCTAAGATGGTATTGTACTTACTTGCTCCTACAGGTGCTTAAGCTTGCCACAAAGGCATAAAGTCTGATGTGGCAAGTTAATCAAGAAGAGAGAGACTAGTTTGGTGACCCAAGGAAGAAACGGTGCTAAGCGCGTGTACCTAGGTGAAAAGACAATTTTGTGTCTATAGCTAATTAAATGAAGCAAACTTAGCAACACCATTTCATTGGAAGAGGTCACTCCTTGGCAAATGCAATAAATACTAGTACTCCTTGTGTCCCATTTTATAAGAACGTTTTTGACACTACACTAGCTAGTGTCAAAAACGTTCTTATATTATGGGACGGAGGGAGTACGAAGAAAGAGATAGAGAGGAGTAAAAAAAATACACTTATAGCCAACCTTGTTGTAGTATGAGTGACTAAGTGATGACTATGTATGACATGCCAACATCAGATAGCCTAACGCATCGTGTTAAATCTCCAAGGGCGTGACTATGCGAGCAACGCGACGGTCGTGGTAGGCGCGACCATGATACGGGCTGCTGGCAGCCCTTGGATCTGAGATCAAACGGTCGCATGCTAAGTTGCTGAAAATTTGCAGAATAACCCTCCAGGATAGGATATTCACCCATTGGTCTAGAATCACGCCATGCAACCGTTCGATCTCCGATCCAAGGGCTCTCGAAAGCCCGTATCATGGGAGAATGGAAATCCACTACCCTGCCGTTCGCACGCTGGCAGTTCGCTCCTACTCGTCCCCGCACGTCCTTTAATACTACGGCAGTTCGCTCCTAGTCGTCCCGTCCATTCACATTACGGCATTTCCACTAATCCTACCCCTCCTCCCAAATCCATGGCGTCCCAAATCTTCCCGATCGGCGGTGAGTACAAGGTTAGAACCATCATCGGCGATGAGTTCGACGTCATCTACACCCATTCTTCCGCGACGGTGAAAGGATGCCTTTCTCGCTTCAGACGCATGTTCGAAGACTCACATGATGAGTGGGTCGCCGGGCTAGATGTTGAGTACACCATAATCGTGGGACGAGAGAAGGATCTAAAGGACGAAGAGAGGAAGAAGCCTGCTGTGATCCAGGTTTGCGTGCATGACTTATGCTTGGTCTACCACATATGCCATCCGGACGTTGAGTGTCAGGATTTTAAGGACTTCCTCGAGAGCAACCTAGTCAAATTCGTTACTATAGACTTTGGTAACGACAAAGAAGTCCTGCCTTGGATAGGCCTCGTTGTAGGCAACACCTTCGACCTCCAAAATAATCGGCTGGTGTCCTCTCATCAGCCTTCAATACTGACCGTGGCAGGAGCCATGGTTCATCCTTCGTATGGTAAACTGGAGAAACCTCCATACATGTTTCATCGTCATGCATGGCAGGGGAATGTGCTAGATATAGACCACATCCAGTATGCTGCAATGGATGGCTACCTTTGTTTCAATATCTACAAGGGTTGGATGAAGAGCAACAGCCAAGTTGGCGGTTCAAGCAAAGAAGTATCGGCCAAGAGGAAGAGGGACAAGGACGAAGTCGAGGACGTGGACGAGGACTCCGAGTAAGGTGGCAGTGTCGTTGCTCATGGTGGTTCTAATGCAGTGTCTACCAGAATTGTTGCAAAGTTTAATTTCAGGTGTGCTTAATTTAATTTGAGGGGTGTGTTGTGCTGAGCCCCCAGCAGAACTATGTTATGTTTCTTCTTGTTACTTTAACTCTTCAGTAAGTACATACTAGTATTTCTTACATTTCATCTTTTAGTTGGTATAGTACTACCACTCGCTTTATTCACATTATATACGTACAATATATATGGCCAACATCATATAGCCAGCAGTTTAGTTGTCAAAGAATTTCATGGTGCTTAGTTTTGTCAAAGAATTCCAGGGTGCTTAGTTTTATTTGATGGATGGGTTGTGCTGGACCCCATTATTGTGACTAGCCTTTTTAATAGTACTATATGCATAATTTGGCGACGAGCGCTCTCTATATGTACCACCTTTTTTTAAGTTCAAGTTTTGCTCCATGGCGCAATCCAGCGATACTACTGCTGTAAAAAAGTATACATTTTTTTAAAGGCTAGAGGGCGGGGCAGTCTAGCTTGGTCGGTTTCACGATAAGCGAGGGCCTTTGTGATTTGACGGCTCATTACTGCTGGAAGGCAGGGCCTTGTGATTTGACTGCTCGTATAAATGCGCCGACGACCTGATCGAGGAGGAGCAAAGAACTGTGCGGTATACTCAAGTTTTCCACTGGAGTAGTACTGCAACGGAGGAGCACGAAACACAGCAGCCCAGTGCCATATGGCGATAAAAATGATCTAATTTGCTAGTCATCTCATTGTTAGCATTGTTCTATTCATTCCCTCAAAAAACAAAAACCATTGTTCTATTCATGCCTCACAGAGAACGTGACACGTGCGACGAAACACCTGAAGCAAAAGATGAAACACATCAGCAAAAGAAGAAGGAAGATTATCACCCCAAATGATCTAATTCTCCGCGGAGTCATAACTGCGTCTTCATCGCCTCCAGGACCTCCATCTCCTTGCGCGTCTCCTCCACCATCTTCTTCATTCTGTCCATGACGCGTGATTTCTCGACGCGAGCCTTCATCATCTGTTCCACGGCCGCATTACGTACCTTGACAGTAGCCGGGTGCTCGATGTGGAGCTTCACCAACTCCTCCTTCTGTTCCATGACGAGGGCCTGCAGCATATTCATCGAGGAACTACTATTCTCATGCAGCTTCTTCCAGCCGGCGTTCTTCTCCTTCAACAGGTCGATCTCGTGGCAGAGCTTCACCTTGTCCTCCTGAAGTCGCAGGATTTCGCCGGTCGCCTTCTTCTTCGAGGCAATGCTCTTCTTCAGCAGCATCACCAAGCCGGCGGTCAACTCCCCCTGCTGACTGAGCTCAGCGGGCATGTCATCGAGGCTCTCCTTCAGCAACTCCGTCAAGCCGTGGATGAACTCCTTCTGCTTATTGAGGTGCTTATTGAGCTGATCGGGCATGCCGTCGAGGGATAACGACTCCAGCTCCGTCGGCTCGGCATGTTCGCCTCCGCGGCTAGGGCGCTCCTGGGAGCCATCGCCTGCCCGTGAGAGATCTTTCGAGGTCTCTGCGTGGCAGCGAGCCCTCTTTTTTTTCCTCAGCCTTGGTTGCCGCTCCCTTGTTACGAGTCGTTCTCAACCTAGAGCTCTGCTCACCGGCCATGGCAACGATGGACAAAGAAGAAGCACTTATGAGGAGGAAAGGTAGAGTAATTTTCGGTTAGGTAGTTCCCCTTTTTATAACCTAAGTACTAGCACTAGTAGTACTAATACCTGCATAGTGGGAACATGTTCAGGTTTGGTACGTAGTACTAGTAGGTGTGATCAGGCTTTCGAATGTGATGGGAACAAGGTAAAGATTAATTGATGGTTTTGGTTTCGAGGCCCGAAACGGCTCCCGATGAGTTTAGTTGAACATAAATTTCAAGTAGACTATTACTGTCAAAAATTGGCACAAAATACGAAGGAGACCAATGGAAGTACTACTAGCAACCCACGATTTAACTACTCGCATGCGCGCAGTGGATTAATAATGTCTTTCTTCTGCCCTCACGTCCACTCAATTTGCATGCGCTGTATTAATTGACCATCAATAAAGTGAACGACTTTACACGCGTCAAATTATCACATGGGGTGGATCTTGGTACAAAATTGCGTCCGCCCATGTACCAGCGTGTGCGTGCGAGGGAATGAGTGCGTGTGTGGCGTGCGTGCACATCTTCGCTTCGTGCATGTACCGCCAGTATGGCTCAGGGAGGACGAGTACATTCTTCTGGAACCAGCAGCACATCACTGTGATCAATACACGCAAGGAGGTCGCGACAACGCCTCCACATGTGCCACGTGGCTTCATGAACTGTAAGAGAGACATTGTGTAACGTGCCATTGGTATTCTAATTTACGTGTTTTGCACATACTCGAAGTACTAGTAATTTATGCGTGCATTGCACGCATCAGATTTCGCAACCAAATTATGAATAAATACCACACTATAGCATGTAAGCTCTTAGTCATATATGCGTGATGTAGCCCTTCATTTAATTCTTATAGTTCATCTCATTCAAAATCAAATTAGTTTTTATAAAAAAGCTAATAACGCCTGAATAGGAAAAACATGGGATTATAGTGGAATGTCGTATTGAATCCTACAGGATTGTACGAGTGTTTGATTGTGCATAGAAAAAATGCAGAATTCTTTCAAAGAGGTTTGAGTGGATGGGATGTTTCCTATGAAATCTAGTGCAAATGAATCATATGAAAAAATTCCTATGGTTTACAATCCTACGAATCAAACAACCAAGATAGGAAAAATTCCTAATGATTAGAATCCTCCAAAATTCCTTTGAGAATCCTTTGAATCAAAGAATCCCTTAATCTATTCTATGATTCATGGAATTGTGCGTTGTAAAGCATAAAGTAAAAACAAATAATGGCAATTCAACTAGAAAAAAAGTTTGGGCAGTTATGATATGGAAGATTCTAGAACAAAAGAGAACCACTGTTGTTGTGCATTATGCTTAAGTTCAACCATGGAATCTGCTAGATTGTACATGTGGCAAAAATCCTGTGGGGGGCTAGAAGATGGTGAGAGGGGCCGAGTGGAGGGAGACTATGAAGGAATGCACAAGTGCGAGATCGATATTTAGAGAGAGGGGGCGAACACGTGAGCTGTTGCACGCAGTGGCGGAGCCATGAAAAATAAATGAGCTAGGGGGCCAAGCATTGCTAATCCTTTACGAGGAGGGTCAATTCATGAAATTAAACCTTTTTTAGCAGCAATTGTCTAATGATCACATTCATATTAGCCTCGATATATAGTGATGTTAGGGGGGGGG
>NC_057798.1:214993365-214995871 GCF_018294505.1 Triticum aestivum | reverse complement strand
GGGGGGGGGGGGCAGGGCCCTTACTGCCCCTGTCTTCGCCATTGTGCACGCATCTGAGAGATGAAGCGGAAGGCATGGATGATGAGAGGGGGACGTTGGATATATAATTAATGTGGGTGTATTGGCTATTTATGTTAATCCTATATAGAGAGGTATAGATTGATCGATGTGGATGTGGGAGAGGTATAGATTGATCGATGTGGACGTGGGAAAGAGGGTGAGACCTCACTGGATATATCAATTGATCGGTTTGTGTGGAAAACTATGAAAGACCTAGCTGTATACACACATACATAGAGGAACATCAATCGTTGCGCATGCACGCGTGAGAGATAAAGAATGCCCGGTATGAGGGAGAGGGGGATGTTTGTGGGTGTGCCTTCATGGGAGACCGACCTGAAGAAAAAGATTGCATGCGTGCGATAGATAATGCCGACTGGTAGTGTGTGTACATGCATGCACGAGAGGAAGTTAGTGGTACAATTATAAAGAGAAGACTACTGTGTGGGTGTAAAAGAATAGGTGAGGTCATAATCAATGTAAAGTTGAATTCAAATATTTGAATAAGAGATCCTGATGTTTGAAACCCATGCATGCATGAATATAACGGAGATCTGCGCGGTGTGCTTTGGAAATGAGCATGTTGTAATGTATACACATTGAACAAGGTTAGACTGATTTGAATTTGAGATACCGATGGCAGACATCATTTGCCCATGTCGCCTCCGTGCATGTAATTGGAGATGATGGGCGGCTTTCGCATCACATATCTATATCTATACCCCTATATATATTATATTATATATTTTTTATATTGTGAGCGGGTAACTTTAACTTTTAAAGATGGTCGTTGGATGAGGCGAATCGGAAGGTCCAAAGATGGCAAATTTGAGCACTATTGGCCGTTCGATATCATCTAGATTCCACCAGATTTCGCCACATGTATAATCTAGAAGACTCCATGGTTGAACTTAAGCATAATGCACAAACATCAAAACACAAGCACTTCTTATTTGTTCTAGAATCTTCCGTATCATAATTGCCCAAATGTTTTTCCACATGATTTTCCATTATTTGTTTTTACTTTATGTCTTACAACGCACAATTCCACGAATCTTAAAATAGATTAGCTTTCTTATAAAAACTAGATGATTTTGAATGAAATGAACTATAAGAATTAAACGAACGTCTACATCATGCATATATGACTCAAAGCTTGCATGCTATAATGTGGTATTTATTCATAATTTGGTTGCCAAATCTCATGCGTGCAATGCACGTGTACCTTACTCTAGTCTAAATGGTGTTTGTGTGTGTGTGTTGTGCGTGTTGAGGTGCAAATTGTCTTTTTTTGGGTACACATTAAGCTTGTTCTTCCGAAATTTCAAGCCGCGCCTTGTTATGCCGAAAATTGAAGCTAGCGTCTCTGTCTATCGTGCTGCGAAACTCCCGCCTCTTCAACCCGCGCCTTGTTAGCCCGAAATATTTAAGATATATCTTTGTCTCGTTGTGCTCTGACAACTCCCTCCATCTCAACCCACGCGTTGCTATTTCGAAATTACAACGCACGCAAAAACTCCCACCTCCTGTGAAATCCCGACACATGAAATGCCCGTGGTACCCCTGAACCGAAAGAACCGCCTCAAATTGGTGGGGGGTACTTTCGTAACTTACCCCACATTTCGGACAAGCGCGTCTCTAAGCCATGGTTCCCCACTGCCATCCCATCCACCCACCCATTCAAACACCGTGGCCACGAAAACCCGCGACGAAACCCCGCACCCTGCTCCGTCCGCCACCCAGCCGGAGCTTCTTCCCCGACGACGTCGTCCACAGCAACACCTCGACGCCCCTCATCCACCGTACCGGATGAGGATCCGTCGTCGATCTCATCGTCTCGCCGGTTCAGCCACCCCGTCCTCCACCTCCAAGGAGCTGCCCCGACATTCCCCTCATCTTTCGCGCCACCTCCATTCCCACATCGTCGTCTTCACCTGCACCACCGGAAGAGCATCATCATCACCATTTCCTCGGATGAAGCTGCGGCCTAATCGGCATCACCAAAGAGGTTGTACACTAATCGTCGTATTTTCTTCTTGATTCGATCTCACGGTGCTGCCGGCGCTCGGTCCCGAGCCGACACGGCGCGGCGCCATCCACGACGGCATCGCCGGCCACTTCCTCCACGGCGTCGCTCCCTCGGCGGCGACGTCCACATCAGTAGGAGTTGCTGCTGCTTTAGCTCTCGCTCACGCTGCTGCTCTACTCTTGCTCTCGGTCCCCTGTCTGGTCTGCTCTTGCTATTGCTCTTGCTCGCGCTGTTGCTCTCGCTCTTGCTCTTGCTTGCGATGCTGCTCCGATTTGGCTACACTTCAGTCGACTGAATTGACTTTTGGGTCAGTCGATTTCCAAGGGGTGGGCTCGCCGGGGTGAAGGAAGAACCAGCCGCAGCGGGGAGGGGGGCTCGCCGGAGAGGCACCCCACTATCTATCTTAGGGTTCAGGAT
>NC_057798.1:214898280-214993024 GCF_018294505.1 Triticum aestivum | reverse complement strand
GGCGGGGGGCTGCTGTTTGGCTGGTGGTGGCTGGCGGCTCAAGGGGGGTGGAGGTTGAAGATGAACCGCAGGTCCTTGATTTCGTATCCAACGGCTGCAAAATCGACTGACGTGTAGCCTCACCTTGCTAGTGCGTTCAGTTTCGACAGCAAAATTCAGTTTCGACAGCAAAATTCAGTTTCGACAGTTAGGTTCAGTTTCGACAGTTAAGTTCAGTTTCAACAGTTAAGTTCAGAGATGAGCGGCTGATGCATTTTACATCTAGCACTTTGTGGTTATGTATTTTACGTCATGTATTGGAGATGCTATTAGAATTCCACTCAGGTTAACATTCTTCAATGTCTCTCTTGTCCTGCTTTAGCCTTGGCATCGTACAACTCACCAGAGCTGCTCCAACGACGAAACCCTCCATCACAGCAGAGCAGTACCTCGGGCTCCATCTCCAGACGCCTAAGATCTTCTTCCCCTCCTCCGACAGCAAAGTCAGCCGGAGCATCCTCACCGGCCAACCCAATCATGCTGAGATCGACATGGCTTCGCCAAAGAGGTTGTACACTTGTTGCATCACTTTTTTACTCTACATGTTATATATATTGTCCACTGAGCACTCGTAGTAACGGGAACTACGATTATTTTATCCTACTATATGACAAGCAGTGAGGTACCAGGCAACTTAGCTATCCGCGATGGACTCTCTTGAACGCCATCATTATTTATCTCTGCGCGTTTGAGGTGTGCATTTGTCGATGGGCCTGGGAGTTGAGCTAGTATGACAGTGGCCTGGGTCCAAAGTAATAGAAGTAGCACAAAAACATTTTCTTAGTGTAGGATTTTCCTTGCTCAAGCCTGCCTACTAGAATCGCCAGTGCTTGAAAGGAAAAGTGAATGACAAACATAGGAATTGGAAAGTTTCCTATGGTACTACTTTTCATGAATTTTGTGCAAAGGAATGGAGCAAAGGAAAACTGTAGGATTTGTTCCTTTAGTGTCTCCCTGAAAGAAAAACAGTAGGAATTCTAATTTCCACTTCTCCTCCTTTTCATATTCCTATTCATCAAGCACAAGACTAAGAGATAGTCGCATAATAGCATTATAACCGTACATTTTCTTGTGGTTTGACTTAATCTCACCATGCTTTTTTTGCATCCTCTGATCTTCCAATTATTGTGAATCAAACACCCAGATTGGCAGAAATCCTGTATTTTTAAATTCTCTGTTTTGCACGTGCATTCCTATCCTATTCCTGTCTATTTCCTATCCCTGCATTGTTAGAATCCTCAAATTCAAACAAGCCCTTACTCAATTACGTCTGTTACAGATATGTGTCAAAGAAAACCTTGTGTGGTTTGTCCTGCTCCTGCGGCGCTGTGTTCCACCCCAGCTCAGCTGCTCCAATGACGGAAGGGTTCACCACAGCAGGGATCCACTCTCCAGACTGTCTTTCGCCGCCTCAGATCTTCTTCCCCGCCGCCGGCAGCCACGACAACTGCATTACCATCATCAACTGAGCAGATGACCTTGAGGACTACACGGGTCCGCAAGAGAGGTCGCACTCTTCCGTGTCTGCTTACGTTATGCGTCGCTTAACATGATGACATGCTACATTATCGTCGTGTTCACCTATTAGACTCCGAGTCAGGTCCAAACTAATGCTGAAACTTGAGTTTTTAAATGGTTGTGGGGTACATATTGGGGTAGCAATCAGTACTATCTGTCTACTATCTAGTTAATCTCCGGTGTCTACTATAATTTTCATGTTGGGTGCAAACAAACATTAAAGGAGCTATTATCTGTATTTTTTAACTAAAGCTATTATCTGCCTGCTATCATTGGTTTTGAGTCTATCCACAGTTTGCTACCATCACTCTGGATTTGTGCATGCACTCCTTACATAATCTCACTATGTTTTATTCCTATGCATGCCAGTTATTGTACACAATGGAACTGATCATGTAGAGCAAAAGAGACGAGCCTTGTGTGGCAATAAAATTTCATGCAGACGTCGTTCCATGGTGGGCGTAAAGGCAGCCCCCCTCCACCCATTTTGGATCGTAATCCAGAGGAGGATAACTGTTCTGAGGGGGATTCAGAAGGAGAAGACCACTCCTATTTACCACATGAGGTCTTTGCTCTAACTTGGCATGCTGATGTTGGTAATATCATGCATATGGTGCCTTGCATTGCTTACTGTATACATTAAAGATGTCATCTGCTTAGTTTAGACATGCTTTGTGTCAATGCCATCTGTTTTGTTTCTTTATCGTATATGTGAATCATGCAATGCCATCTTGTCTAGCCAGGCATCATATATGTGAATTTTGCAATGCCACCCTGGTTAGCTAGTCATCTTATATGTGAATTATATCATGCCATCATTTTTTTATTATGTGTTAAATTTGTCAACAATTTTAGTACATTCAATTACTCTTCCTGTGCATCAGCCATTCGGCATGGTCATGTAAAAATCTGGAGTGGAAATAAGGTCTTCAAAGCAGACAATGCTATCTGACGAAGCACATGTCTTGCTGGTTACCGATAGCTCCTCAGTGGAGGATTCAAAGACAGATGACCAGTCATATTTCCCCCCTGAGGTGCATGCCCTAACTTGGCAGGGTTATGTTACTCATATCGTGCGTATGGTATCTTGCATTGCTATGTCATTTGCTTAGTTTAGACATGCTTTGTGTGAATGCCACCTGTTTAGTGTCTAATTACCATATATGTGAATTATGCAATGCCATCTTGTTGCAAGACATTATATATGTGAATTATGCAATGTTATCTTGTTGCAAGGCATTATGTATGTGAATTATGCAATGCCATGCTGTTTAGGCAAGCGCCATATATGTGAATTATATCATGCCGTCCTTTTTTTGTATTTCTCATTGCTTTTGTTGACAATGTTTGTATATTCAACTGCTCTTCCTGTGCATCAGCCATTTGAATTGGTGATGGAGAAATCTGGAGTGAAAACAAGGTCTTCAGAGCAGACAATGCTACCTTCTGAAGCACATATCTTGCTAGTTACATATAGCTCTTCAGAGGAGGATTTAGAGGCAGATGACCAGTCCTATTATCCCCTTGAGGTGTATGCTCAAACTTGGCAGGGTTATATTACTCATATAATACATATGTTGTATTGCAATGCTTATTTTTTACATCATATACACAATATTTAATGTCATCTCCTTAGTTGACACATCATATATGCAATTGCCCTCTGCTCACTTCCTTAGTATATAAATCATATATTTGAATTATGTCATGCCATGATGTTTACATAGACAGCATGTATCTGGATTATGGCATGCCAATCCATTTTCTAAAGACATAATATAGTTATATCATCTCATCCTGTTTACATAGTCATCATATTTTAAATTACGTCATTCTATCCGTGAATTATATCATGCCATCATGTTTCCATCGACGACATGTTTGTGATTTATGGCATGCCAACCACTTTAATAGAAACATCGTATAGTTATATCATGTCATCCTATTTACATAGTCATCATATTTTGAAGTATGTCATTCTATCCTGTTTAGTTAGCCATCATACATGTGAAATTGTGTCATGCTATCCTGTTTAATTAGCCATCATATATGTGAACATTTTGTCCTGCTATTCTGTTTGCTTAGACAACATAAATGTGAATTATTTCATGCCCTATTTTCGTGCCTACTTGTCGGATTCCGGATTCCGGCAGACCCTTGAGGTTCGAACACTGGGGTGCATGCGGAGATTTCACCCTCTACCTACCTGCTCCTCGCCAACTCGCTAGGATCTAAACTACGAAAGGAACAACACAAGAGACACAGAGTTTATACTAGTTCAGGGCACCATGGCGGTGTAATACCCTACTCCAGTGTGTGGTGTGGTGGATTGCCTCTTGGGCTATTGATGAACAATACAAGGAAGAATAGCCTCGCGAGGGTCTGTTTTTGGCTGGTGCGATGAACTGCTAGGAGGAGTTCAGTCGCTCTCTCTACTGGTTTCTTGGTGAGGATTCTCGATGCAGGTCCAGATGCCTCTACCCTGGGGGTGGCTAGTCCTATTTATAGGCAAAGGCCCTGGGCCTCTTCCCAAATATTGAGCGGGAAGGGCGCCAACTATTGGCCATTTTGATGGGGAACATCGGGTACACTTATCCTGACTAAAGTTGGTCCTCGCCTGTCAAAGGCTCTGGTGGTGACGCCTGCTTGGGCTCCACAATGACTTCCTTCCTGCCGTTGGTCTGGTCTTGGTCTTGTTGCACCAAAATGGATGCCTTTGCTTGATGCTCTCGCCTGCCCTTGCTCCCTTTGCACCAAAGAGGAAAGGAGGACACTGCGCGGGCTGGCGCCCGACTGGCGCCCTCGGTCGTCATGGCTTGCATCATGGGCACCTCGTGAGGTACCCCGCCTTGAACTCTCCGCCTCCTCGTGAGACAGCCTGATGAGGCCGTGCCTGAGGAAGCTCCTTGTCGTCCGCCCCGCGAGGCTTGGCCCCTTGCGAGGGTCTTGAGCTTGTGTTGATGAAGATGGGCCGTGCTGGGCCCCCTTTGAGCCACGCCACAGGCCGCAGGCAGGCAAGTCTGGGGACCCCTGTTCCCAGAACGTCGACAGTAGCCCCCGGGCCCAAGGCGCGCCCGGACTTGGCCGAGCAGAGAGGCGAAAGGGCAAGTGCGAAGCGCCGCGGGCCCTAACAGCCTGCGGCCTTGGGCACCGCGTGGCGGTTGATTGGACGTGGGCGCCTCAGCAACTGCGCGAGTTGATAAAGGAGCGGCATCTGTCTAGGCTTTGCCTCCTTTGCTTTCTCCGGTTGCTGCTCAGATCCCCTTTCTTGCGCCTGTCCTTCCTGCCTCCGAAATCTTCAGTTCTACTCCGTCCGCGCGCCCTAGCGAGACATGGCGCCTCGCCAGGCCCCGGCCGGATCTTGGTATTCGTCCGCCTTGGACTCGCCGAACGTGTCGGAAGTGAGCCTTGCCCGGGTGCGCCAGATGGCGGCGGCACAGGGCATCGACGGGGCAAAGGTGTTCAAGGCCGGCTCTGCCCTCCCTGAGGGCCAAGGGAGCACCTTCTATCCACTCTTTGTGAGTGCCATTGTTGCCTGTCTGGTGCCTCCCTTTTCTGAGTTCTTCTCTGTCCTCCGCCATTACAAGCTGCAAGCTCTGCATCTCCACCCCAACTCTGTCCTTCTTCTGGCAATCTTCGCCTATTATTGCGAGGCTCATTTAGGGGTGAAGCCCTCAGTGGCCTTGCTGCGCCACTACTTCTCCCTCCGGACCTCTCGTGCTCCCGTCTCTGCGTGCGCGAGCTTCATCGCGTATGGTAGCTCCATCGCCATTTCGAACCCCGGGAAAAGGATTGAGGGCTTCAAGAGCAAGTGGGTCTTGGTAGATGCTGGGAGCATCCACCCTCGGCTGATTTTGCCCATGGGGCATCCCTCGAGCTCCGACGACTGGTCTCGAGTGGAGCTTGTGGACCCCGCGCGAGGCTGGTGTTGGAGAAGATGGACGCGGATCTGAGGCCGGCCAGCATGGCGGCGGCAAAACTGACTGGCGCATCGCTGCTGAGGGAATTCCTGGAGCACCAGCTGGCTCCGCTTCGTCAGTACTCACTTCCGATGTGGAGGCCCCACCCGAGCCCCGCGGTCTTGGCCGACGAGGATCTGGCTGCGGTTCTCCAGTCTTTGGTCGGGGGCGATGTGGCGAGGTTGGAGGGCGCTCCTACGCCCCTGTTTCTCCGCGAGGACTGGGAGCAGGTAGTGTGTCACATCCCTAGTTCTGGTATGCACTAGGCTAGCCCTTCCATGTGAGCATCATGTTTAAATTCAAATGAAACTTGAATTGAAGAATTTTCAAAAGCCTCAGAAAACCTCTAAAAATAGCCAACATTTAAATCTCATCAAATGAGTCCAAGAAAATGTTCCTGTTATTCTGTGAAAATATTGGCGTGAGGTAAAATTCAAACCAATATTTTCAGAGTCACAGAAATAATTTGTTTTGGGTCTTTGATTTAAATCAATAATATATTTGGGTTGGAATTATTTCTGCTATATAAGAAATAATGTTCAAATATTTTGTAAGTTTGTATGTGACCTTGGACTAGCTCTCTGAGCTCACATAAAAATTTACATAAAGTTTTAAAATGGTTTAGTTTCCAAACTAAACCAAAACAAAATAACAGAAATAGAAAAACTAAAATAAGAGAGAGAGAGAGACTCACCTGGGCACTTACCTGGCGCCCACCAAGCCCACCTGGGCCTCACCTGTGCTGGCCCAGCCCATCCCTCTCCTCCATGTCGTCTTCCTCCCCTGCCAGGAGGATGAACGCGCGTGTGGCCGACGCCCGCGCCCACGCGCCCAGGCCACCTCCTGCCTCTCTGCCTGTCTCCCCGTCGCCCTGAGGATGCCACGCACCCTCCTGGACCCTCCTCGCTCTCTCCCTCACCCTCACTTCCCCCTGGATCCCTCTCTCTTCCCCACCGAGCGGGGCTCGTCGCCACCGACGCCGTTCACCGTAGCCACCGCCTCCCCCTGAACCTCTCTCCGCCTCCAGAAGATCTCCCACGACCACCTCTTCCTCCTCGACGAGTCTAGCGAGCTCGTCCACCCTGCATCGCCGCCTGCATCGCCTTCTTCTGCCTCCGGCCACCGAGATCGCCGGCGACCTCCCGTCGTCACCAGCCCCTCCCCGAGCTCGCCCGAACCGCCGTGAGCTTCTACGCTGTCTCCCCCTCTCTGTTTTCTTCCCTGTGCACCGTAGCTGCTGCGCCCTTCTTACCCGATCGCGCCGTCGCCTGACCTCGTTGCCGACGTGGCTCCGGCCATGCAACGGCCCCGCCACCGTGCCCAACGGTCTCACCGCACCGTGGAGACCGAGTAGCTGCTGTCGCCGCGCCGCTAGGTCCACCGAAGCCATGAGCCCGAGCTCACTCGAGCTCCGGTCGCCGCTGTGCTCATCGTCGGCGCCGTTCCGGCCACCCCCGAGCCGAGCCACCACCTCGGCTAGATGCGGGCGAGCCTCAGCTCCCCGTAGGTGGTCTCCTCTGTTCAAATGGTCGCCGGAGCAGCGTTTCCGCGCTGCTCCGCCGCGCCTGTCGTCGCCGGCGACACGTCGCCGGTAGGGGTTGACCCGCTGACCGTCATGGTTTGACCCCGCTGGCTGGGTTGACTTCCCCCCCTGTCCCATTGACATGCGGTCCCCGCCCGACTAATTAATCTAGTTTAGGTTTAAATTTAATTAGTTTAACCTAGGTTAGTGCTAATTAAACTAGGTTAGTTTAGTTAGACACTGACACGCGGGACCCACTGGTCAGTTTGACCTAGACCGCGCCGGTTGACCTGCTGACATCACTATGAGGTCATGCTGACGCAATAATTCCTTTCTGGAATTTAAATAAATCTGAAATGATTTATTATTTTCAGAAAATGCTTAAAACTTCTAAAATTCATAGTAATTCAACCGTAACTCCAAATCAAACAAATTATATATGAAAAATGATCAGAAAAATACAACCTATCCATCTGTACCATTCTCATGCATGTTAGAACAACTTATGACTACTAATTAGGATAAATCAAATAAGGGCATTTGAATAATAACATATGGAGTTAGAATTTGAACTTAGGGTTCAAACCAACTTCATTTAAATCATAGCTAGATGCATTAGCTCAAATCACAGCATATTGCCATGTCATGATCATGCATCATATTGTAGCATTGCATTGATTGTGTTCTTTCTCAGTTGCCGGTGTTTGACCCCTCTCGATAGACGTGGTTTCGATGATGAGATCGATGACACCGATGAAGAGCTATATTATCTTCAGAAGTGCCAGGCAAGCAAAACCCCCTTGTTCATTCCGATACAATCCCACTCTCTCGCTCCTGCTCTCTTTTACTGCATTAGGACAACAACGTTTCAACTGTTACATGCTGCGGTAGTTGAACCCCTTTATCCTCTGCATGACCTGTCATTCCATAGTAAATAGATGAAACCCACTAGCATGAGTAGGAGTTGTTTGAGCCCTGATGTGCCTACTCATTCATGCTTGTCTGTCATGCCTGCTATTGCTTAGAGTTGTGTCAGGTCTGATTCATCGGGAATGAATCGGAGGTGTGTGAACATGTCCTACTGTTGAGAGCTAAATGTGTGAACACAATTTGGTAAAGGTAGCGGTGAGAGGCCATGTAGGAGTACATGGTGGGTTGTCTCATTGCAGCCGTCCTCAAGAACTGAGTTCTGTGTTTGTGATCCATGAACAGTTGCTACCACACATTGGGTTCCGGTAACTCGACCCCTCTCGGCTTATTAATCAACTTGATCTCTGTCCAGGAGTTGCAACTAGTTTCTGGTGTTTGTAGGTAGTGTTAGTAGTCTATCAGGTGGCACCCGGTACAGGTGGGCTTGGGACAGACTAGGCACCATGGCACGGTGTACCAAGCATAGATCTACCCATCGAGGTGGGCTTGGGAACCCTGCTCACATCGTTTGGGGCCGTGAACGACACCCCGGCCGGATCTCCTTGCGGATGGAACCCGAATAGGCGATAAACCTGGATGAGAGACTTGCGTGGTTAGTCAGGTCATGGCTGACTCCCTCGCCCGGCTTCCGCTTGAAGGTTGCCGAGGTACATGACGTGTACAGGGCGATAAGTGGCGAGAGCATGTGTGAAGAAGTACACCCCTGCAGGGTTATCATTATCTATTCGAATAGCCGGATTCCTCGGATATGGAAACTTGGACCCCTTGCATAGTTCATAGACAAGTGAAAGTGGATACTCTAAAATACGCAAGATAAGCGTGAGTGCTATGGATGGCATTCTCGTAGGGAGACGGGAGCGGATCCATAGTGGTGTATTGATATGGTGAATATGTGGACTCGTGTGCGCCACCTCAAAAGAGTTACTTGCAATCGTAGTTCAGGATAGCCACCAAGTCAAAGCTGGCTTGCTGCAGTTAAACTCCACCACCCCTTTATTGATACCGATGCATATGTAGCTAGTTCTGATGTAAGTCTTGTTGGGTACATTTGTACTCACGTTTACCTATTTTATGTTTTGCAGAGAGACGTCAGTCTCGCTAGTAGTTCCGTGTGGACTTCGACGTTTAGCTTGATACCTCAGCTACGATCTTGTGCCCTCGGCAGGATCTAGTAGATACTCAGGCTTCTCAGCCTTTTTCATTTCTAGATGTCTGTACTCAGACATGTTGAGCTTCCGCTTGTGCTTTGACTTGTATGCTTTGAGTGTTGGGTCATGAGACCCATGTTTGTAATATCTCGCTCCTCGGAGCCTATTGAATAAAATACTTGAGTTGTAGAGTCATGTTGTGATGCCATGTTGTATTTGCACATATCGAGCATATTGTGTGTATGTTATTGAAATTCTTGGTATGTGTGGGATCTGACTATCTAGTTGTTTATCCTTAGTAGCCTCTCTTACCGGGAAATGTCTCCTAGTGCTTCCACTGAGCCATGGTAGCTTGCTACTGCTCTGGAATACTTAGGCTGGCCGGCATGTGTCCTTCTTCATTCTTGTGTCTGTCCCTTCGGGGAAATGTCACGCGATGAATACCGGAGTCATGTTAGCCCGCTACAGCCCGGTTCACCGGAGTCCTGCTAGCCCAGTGCTACAGCCTGGATTCACTCGTTGATGATCGACACGTTCGATGCTGGGTCATGGATGCCTGTCCCTGTAAGTTTGTGCCACTTTGGGTTTACGACTAGCCATGTCAGCCCGGGCTCCTTACCATATGGATGCTAGCGACACTATCATATACGTGTGCCAAAAGGCGCAAACGGTCCCGGGCAAAGGTAAGGCGACACCTGTGGGAATACCGTGCGTGAGGCCGCAAAGTGATATGAGGTGTTACATGCTAGATCGATGTGGCATTGAGTCGGGGTCCTGACATAGTGGAGTCCATGCCCGTCTTCGCCGGGGACGGGCCCGTGCTCGCGGAGGCTCCCGAGGACCCGGTGGACGTGTCTTCCGGCGACTCCAGCGAAGAGAAGGAAGAAGGGGAGCGGGAAAAAGGGCCTGACTCCGAGGCGACCGACGGGGAGTCGAGGGCTCCCCCCTTCGGCGCAGGTCCTGCGCTCTCCGCCTCTCTCTGAGTGATGACGACGAGGATGATGACGAGCAGGGCGGCGGGAGCCTACCCCCGATCCCGAAGAAGGACCGGACCGGGCTGATCCCCCGCGGGTCTGCCCCAGCCCCGAGGCGATCCGCGGACGCGCCTCCTGCTCCTGAGCTCCTTGAGGCTGATCCTTGTAGCCGGCTCTCGGGCTTCAAGTACGGCCGGAGGCTGCTCGAGCCCGCGAGCGATGACCTGTAAGTGCTAGATTCCTGTCTTATTTCTTGTTCTTTTGCTGAGGGTTGATGTTCGTATCTCCCGGCTAGGCTGGCGCCCGTGGCAAAGAAGTCGAAATGAGCTCCTGTGGTTCTATCCGGGGCAGCGCCTCTGCCCGCGAAAGAAGGTGACCGTGATGCACGGGCCTCTCCTGCCCGGGCGTCCTCGTGAGGCCTGGCTGAGCCGGCTGGGGTGAGCTCAGCCCCCATGGCCCAAGCGACTCCCGAGGTTCCCTTGCCTAATGCCGCCACCACAGCCGTTGGGGCGCAGTAGGCTCCACCTCAGGATACTGTGGTCACGCTGCCGTCTTCTCCTCCTACTCCACCGACTGTTGTTTCCCCGACTCCTCCTACTATTCTGGATCGTGCTGCTGCCGAACTGGACCGTCTGCGGCAGGATCTTCTGGGTGCCGACCCCCGTTTAGTGGCCGGGCGCTTGGAGCTGGCTTCCGGCTAGATTCGCTCCGACGCTTTGATTCGGGCGGCGTTGGTCCAGGCCTCGACGGCTTGCAACGAGGAGAAGCAGGCCGTCCTTGGGGCGAAGGCTGCTCGCGACGCCGTCTTGGGGGAGGTGGCTAATGTCCGAGGTCGCTGCAAGGCGCTAGAGAGCGAGCTGCAAGGCCTGCAGGACCAGCTTGCCGAGAAGACCCGCCTTCGCCAAGAGCAGGAGGAAGGCATGAAGGCTCGCGAGGCGGCCGTCAAGGACCAGGACGCCAAGCTCAAGAAGCGCCGTGACCGCCTAGGCGTGCTGGAGCAAGAGTTGGAGGCGAGGAAGGTTGAGCTGGACGGCAAGACACGGGTTCTTGCCGAGGATCGCATGGCCTTCACGGAGATGGAGGAGAAGGCTCGCACTTCACTGAAGACGCTTTATGAGAGCGGCCTGGAGAGCCCGCTGGCCGGCGCCGAGGACGGCCCCGCCAAGCTGCTTCCCTTCCTGGTTCGTGCTCTTGAAGATGTCACCCTTGGCCTTGGCCCTACGGCTGAGGCCGAGGCGCGTGCCTTGTCTTCTGCAGTGCTGACGCGGGTCCTTACCCACATCTATCTTCGCGACCCCAATGTCGACCTCGACGGCCTACTGGAGCCAGTGAGCGGCGAGCTTGCCGCTGCCGCTGCTGAGGCCGTGAAGGGTCGTGCGGAGGCTCTGCTGGGGAAGTTTCGGGCCTTCAGCACCAAGCCGAAGCAGGGCGCTGTCGACCCTGCATCTCCACGAGGCGAACCCGCTCCGCGCAGCTCCACCGCCGGCAAGTGACTCCGTTATGGCTCCCGTCCTGCTTTTAATTCCTGCACATGTACCATGCCTCGAGGAGGCGTTAAGACTTGCATTTGGTGCTGTGATAACAGTATGGACTGTAATATTTGCTTTTGAATTCCTTGAAATTTGCGCTATTTCCTTCCTACTTGCTTATGTTCTACGCCGGCAAAGCCCGGCCCCGCGCATACCTCAGCCGCCGTTAGCCCCGACCGGAAACCAGGACGGGACCAAGGAGTGAGGGGCTACGTGACAAGTTAGGCTCCTGAGTCGCGATGCTCAGGAGTCCCCCTTGGCGCTCGAACAGCAAGTAGGGAGGTGAGATGTGGGGGTGACTCCTTAGGGAGGTGAGATGCGGGTGGATCTATCGTTCTACGTCTGCAGAGCCCGGCCCCGCGCATACCTCAACCGCCATTAGCCTTTCAGAACTAAGGAGTGAGGGGCTACATGACCAGTTAGGCTCCTGAGTCGCGATGCTCAGGAGTCCCCCTTGACTCTCAAACGGCCTTCGTACCTTGGCTCCACTCGGGGAGGGACGTGCGACGAACCAAGCCCGAGGGGGCCTGGCTGGGTGGCGTGCGTCTGGGCGTGACCCAGGCGCAGCCCCCGTGTCCAGCCCCCTCGTGCGGCACTCCCGAGGGGAGGCATTGCGATGAGGCTAGACACTGAGCTCTGGGCTCCCTAAGGTTGATGCGTCCCGGGGCCACCCTCAGTTGTTTATCACCAGCGCGGTGCATAGCGCTTCTGTATGTGTACGGGCGTAGCCGCTCCTCGGTAGTGTCGTCAGCCAGCGCGGAGCATGGTGCTTCCACTGGTGCATGGGAGGGGGCTCCCCTCCGGGAGGAGCCCCCGGGGCGTGTACAGCCCCGCCCTGACACGTGGCTGGCACGATAGGGCCTGACGAGGTGTATCTGGGCACCCGTGAGCTAGCGCGGGACTCACGGGGCCCTACCTCAAGGCGGGTTGCGCCTGGCACTGGGCCTTATCTTGGGGTGTGTTCCTGCAAATTTGGTTAGATGTCGAAGCTCTACGTCCTCAGGTCCCGGCCCTCGAGCTGGTCTCAGCAGTCGCTGGTATGCCAGGTCGCGATGCCATGGACAAGGCCAGAGGGTGAGGGCTGGAGAGCCGGTAGGAGCCCTGAGTCGTGATGCTTAGGTACCCCCCCTTTAACGCATAAGCTTGGTTAGATGTCGAAACTCTGCGTCCTCGGGTCCCGGCCCTCGAGCTGGTCTCAGCCGTCGCTGGTATGCCAGGTCGCGATGCCGTGGACAAGGCCAGAGGGTGAGGGCTGGAGAGCCGGTAGGAGCCTTGAGTCGCGATGCTCAGGTACCCCCCTTTAACGCGCAAGCTTCCGACATCCAGGAAGAAAAGGTGCCACGGACAGGCACCAAATAACAAGCATGATGGGTCGAAAGCATGGCCCTAAGATAAATGCAAGAGGGGTACACGCCGCTGGGTCTGACCCAAGCGACTTGGGGATAATGCAGCCCGAGGGGCGCCCCCAACAAAGTAAGCTAAAAACACAAGCAAAAGGGATACACGCCGCAGGGACGGACCCACGCGGCCTGGGAATGATGCAGCCCTGAGGGCGCTCCCAGCTGGAAATGAAACTTGAAAGATGTCACCTGATGATGTTGAAGAAGAAGGGGTGTTGGTGTAGCAGATTCGGTGGGCTGTGGGAGCCGATCCTCACGAGCCCCCAGGCCCCGGGGCCTCGGGAGGCTCCGGAGGCGCTGGTGGCTCCTCGCGGACCATCTCCATCTCCGCCAGGGCTGCGGAACGCCTGAGCTCTTGAGCCTCCAGGATGCCCCTCATGAGGCGCTGGAACATGGCAGCCGCGTTCGGTAAGCCATAAGGCATGCGAACGTAGCTGTGGGGTGGACCTTCGCAGCACCCCACTTGCGAGGGCCAGAGGCGCTCCTGAGAGGCGGCTTGGTTGAGCCCTGGTATGTCGATGCAGGCACGCAGCCCACCATCCTTGCCTGGATGGGGGGCCACAGCGGGTAAGCGGCGGCTGCCTATCATGACTCTTGACTCATGTAGCTCCTGAATGGCCTTGCTGACGAACTCCTGAGGGTTTGGCCCTCCTTGCCTTGCTCCTTCTTGAGGGAAACGTGCTTCGAAACATGCCTCCAAGTGGTGCCAAAGCGCCTCCCTCGTGACCCTGGCGAGGTCGGCGGCCCTCCAGGGGAGAGCCCCCAAGCCCTGCCTGAGGAGGGCGCCGGGCGCATTTCCCTATGCGATGGAAGGAGGTTCCCCCTGAGTAGGCGCGGGCCCTGAGGGGCCTGCCTCCTGAGGGACTGGGCCGGACGATGTCTTCTTCTTCTTGGGGGTGGTCTCGGGAAGCCTCCTGCTTCCACGATCCGGGTCTTCCAGTGATGCGGCCTGAAAGGCTCGTTTCAGGGAGCACACCACGTCTTTCTCTTCGCAGGGCACCGTGATGACTCCGCCACTTCCTGGCATCTTGAGGACGTTGTAGCCGTGGTGGGTTACGGCCATGAACTTGGCCAGCGCTGGGTACCCGAGGATGGCGTTGTACGGCAGGCGAATGTGGGCGACATCGAAGTCGATGAGTTCGGTGCGGTAGTTGTCACGCGCCCGGAAGGTGACAGGGAGGCAGACCTGCCCAATCGGGACAGTGGAGCCGTCGGTGACTCCGAAGAAAGGCTTGGTTGGCTGAAGCTGATTATAGGGCACTTGGAGATTGTTGAATGTTTCCACGGACAGGATGTTGAGCCCTGCCCTGCCATCGATGAGGGTCCTGGTGACTAGCACATTGCTGATGATTGGGGAACAAAGCATTGGGAGGACTCCGGCTGTGGCCGCGCACTTGAGCTGATCCGCTGAGCTGAACGTGATGGTGCACGCCGACCACCTGAGAGGGCGCGTGGCCTCGAGCTTGGGGAGGACTGCATTTACTTCGCGGGCGAACTGCTTGAAGATGCGTTGAGAGGCTGGGGCTTGAGCTTCGCCCAGGATGCAGGCGATCGCACGTGGCTCCTGGAAGCCCCATCCCCCTCGTCCTGATGACGGTCCTCATTTCTCCTTGGCTGCAGCGGCAGTGGAGGGAGGCCTGCGTTGCCTTGCGAGCGATCCTCGCGAGGCTGAACCCTCCAGTCTCCCTCGGGAGGCGGGCCTGCCAGCGATCCTCGCGATGTTGGTCGCGCCACCCTTGGCGAGCGCCGCGGTCTTCCCAGCGTCCTGCGTTCCTTCCTCCTCCTCGGCCGTAGCCCCGGTCACTGCGGTCGGGACATCGGCCGATCCTTCCTTCACGCACGGCTCGGACTCTTGGCATTCATTGGTGTTGTGGGTGTGGAGGTCATGGTACACGCAGTACCGGCTGCCCTTGGAAGATTCGGGCTGATCTTTGCCCCGCTTGGTGTCTGGTTCTGCCGCGAGCACGGCAGCCCCCTTTCACTTCACATCCTTGGCCTTGGGTTTCTTCTCTTCTGGGTCTGCGGCAGGCAGCTCGAGGAGGGAGAGTCGCCCTTGCTCAGCCCTGGCGCACTTGGTCGCCAAGTTGAACAGCTCCAAGGAAGTGCATAGGTCTTCATGCATCGCCAGCTCCTCCTTCATCTTGACGTCGTGCACGCCGTCGGAGAAGGCTGAGATGATGGCTTCCTCGGTCACCATGGGAATCTTGAGGCGTGCGTTGTTGAAGCGCTGGATGTACATCTGTAGGGTTTCCCCTGGTTGCTGCTTGATACGGCGCATGTCGCTCACGGCGGGTGGCCGGTCGCGAGTACCCTGGAAGTTGGCGATGAAGCGGGTGCGCATCTCGTCCCAGGAGGAGATCATGCCTGGAGCCAGGTTCAGGAGCCAGGTGTGGGCCCCGTGCTTGAGCGCCATGGGAAACCAGTTCGCCATGACCTTCTCGTCTCCGTTGGCAGCTTCGATGCCCAGCTCGTAGAGCTGGAGGAACTCTGCAGGGTCAGCCGTACCTTCGTAGCGAGGAGGCAGGTCTGGCTTGAACTTGCCGGGCCATGTGACGCTGCGCAGCTCGGTGGTGATGGCGCGGCAGTCCGCCGTGGCCACGGGAGGCCTTGGGTGACGAAGAGCTTGGTCCTGCGGGTCCCCATGCGCTGCAGCTGGGAGCAGCGCAGGGTCTTGACGTGCTGGAGCAGGAGCGTGGTCGCGACGAGCCGGAGCAGGGAGCGCTCGGGCAGCTTCTCGCGAGCGAGGGACTTCTTTGCAGCTCTGCTCTTGCCGCGCTGGCGCCTGACGGAGCGGGTTCCGCCCAGGGGCCGCGTGCCTTGGGACCAGGGCGCCTTCTTAAGGGGGAGGCGGCTGAGGCACCCCCGGAGCTTCATCGCCTGCGCAGGGCAGGGTGCGGTGCAGCGGGACGGACGGCGCAGGAGAGCCCTCTGCGGCACGGACGAGCTCGGCGACGCGGTCGAGCCATTCTTTGTAGACATCGTCGACGGGACAGTAGCGCAGGAGCTCGTTTGCCGCGATGAGCGCAGCCCGAGCCTCCATGGGTGCGCGGAACGCGCGAGACGAAGAACCAGCTGGGGTGAGCGAGGGTGTAGCAGTGCGGCCATCTTGCCTCACGAAGGGATGCTGGGATGATGCTTGCTGCTCGTTCCCCGCCGGGCCGGTGGCGGCGTTTACGGTAGGTGATGAGGAATGACGAGGGCGCCCGCCGACGGGAGCCGTCTGGGCGACGCGGGAAGCGAGGGCGGCTCGGCGCTCGGTGCGAGCCCGACGAGCGTCAGACATGGATGCGATGGTCGGAGAAGAACAGGACGACGGAAGACGAATTCCGGCGCACCCCTACCTGGCGTGCCAAATGTCGGATTTCGGGTTCCGGTAGACCCTTGAGGTTCAAACACTGGGGTGCGCGCAGAGATTCGCCCTCTACCTACCTGCTCCACGCTGACTCGCTAGGATCTAAACTACGAAAGGAACAACACAAGAGACACAGAGTTTATACTGGTTCAGGCCAACATGGCGGTGTAATACCCTACTCCAGTGTGTGGTGTGGTGGATTGCCTCTTGGGCTATTGATGAACAATACAAGGAAGAACAGCCTCGCGAGGGTCTGTTCTTGGCTGGTGCGATGAACTGCTAGGAGGAGTTCAGTCGCTCTCTCTACTGGTTTCTTGGTGAGGATTCTCGATGCAGGTCCAGATGCCTCTACCCTGGGGGTGGCTAGTCCTATTTATAGGCAAAGGCCCTGGGCCTCTTCCCAAATATTGAGCGGGAAGGGCGCCAACAATTGGCCATTTTGAAGGGGAACATCGGGTACACTTATCCTGACTAAAGTTGGTCCTCGCCTGTCAAAGGCTCTGGTGGTGCCGCCTGTTTGGGCTCCACAATGACTTCCTTCCTGCCGTTGGGCTGGTCTTGGTCTTGTTGCACCGAAATGGATGCCTTTGGTTGACGCTCTCCCCTGCGCTTGCTCCCTTTGCACCAAAGAGGAAAGGAGGACACTGCACGGGCTGGCACCCGACTGGCGCCCTCGGTCGTCATGGCTTGCGTCATGTGCACCTCGTGAGGTACCCTGCCTTGAACTCTCTGCCTCCTCGTGAGCCAGCCTGATGAGGCCGTGCCTGAGGAAGCTCCTTGTCATCCGCCCCGCGAGGCTTGGCCCCTCCCGAGGGTCTTGAGCTAGTGTTGATGAAGATAGGCCATGCTGGGCCCCCTTTGAGCCACGCCACAGGCCGTAGGCAGGAAAGTCTGGGGACCCCCGTTCCCAGAACAACGACACTACTATCCATTGCACCTGTCTATCTTACAATGTCTGTACATTCAATTACTTTTCTTGTTTATCAGCCATTTCAATTGGAGGGAGTGATGGCAGTATCTGTGGGAGTAAAAACACGGTCTTCAGAAAAGGTCATGCTATCTGTCGATGCAGATAGAACCACAGTTGTACTTGCCCAAGAATCAGCCCCAACACACATAACCCACACTCATGCACATTGTACCCCTACCCAGTTGGACAGAGAACCAGCTACACCCCTTCTAACCCCAACCCCAGCAGATAGACACCCAGTTCCCATTGACACAACACCGTCTCCACCACAAAGCACCCAAACACGAGCAGTTAGTAAGGCAACTGCAATGCCCAAATCACGAGGACCACCACTCCGAACCCAAAGTCAACGCTTAAAGCAGAAGAAGAATTGTTCTCAGGTCAGGTTCCGTAGCTATGGTTCATACTACTTTGCTCTTGCATCACTGTATTTACTGATACCAACCAATTTCAAATTTGAAGGATGCAATTGAAACTCCAATGGCGCAACAGGTATGTTTTAAACCTGTTTCTTCAACGTGTTTGGTTGTTTGCTATTGTAACTTGCTCTATGTTGATTTTAGTTTCAATTGAATAAACAGTTATGTTCTCATGCCATGCACATTACAAGTGTTGTTATTGCTGTGTAGTTTCCCACACTTATATTCTGTCTATGCTACTTTGTCTTAAATAGATATGATTTGAACTGTATCTATCTTGATTTGGCAACATAAACTAGAATGATATAGACCATACAGTGACCATACTACATAGATATATGTTTGTTTCATGCTGTTATCTTGTCCACCTTACTACTGAACTGGTTTACCCAAATGAGTTTCATATACTACATTGTAAACCTGAGATGTGTTTGTTTGTTTCCCTTTTAGAATGCGGATAAAATATTGGAGAAGAGTACCCTGTTATGCAATGGTCAAGGAAGTAATGCAGATAAGGTTCAAGATAGTGAGACATCCCTGTTGGTCTCCAAGAAAGCTGATAAAAACTATATTGAGGACATTGAGACAACCCCAAAGTCCTGTCTTGATGTAGTGTTCGAGTTACTGGCTACCACTGCTGGCACCAGCTCTTCGAACTCGTTACCTAAATCAGTTCGGCTTCTTGAGTCTCAACTTCAAGTTGAAAGACATTGATCAGATGTTATGCGACAGGAAGCCGAAGGAATGAGGAAGTCCCTGCAGAATTCAGATGCATACTTTCTGGTGCAACAGTAGGCGCTGGAGGACTTAAGCGCCAAACAAGAGAAAGTTAATAAGCTTGCTAAGCATCTTGCTAGCATTATGGGTACCCAGGATATTGTTTCTTGAGCTCTTCTGAAGTGGTTTCAATTCTGGACTTGTTTTGCTGCGGTGTTTATATGCTGCTGTGTTCCCTATATTTGCACTGGTGGCGAACTTTGATGCCCAGTGGATGTAATATGTGTAATAGCCGTGATAGCCTAGTGTAAGTTGCTTGCTTATTTATTTCCTTGTTGTCTTGTTTATTTGTTTGCTTGTAGTCAGTGCAGTTCTTTTTCTGCGGTTTGCTAGTGGCTGCAACAACCTATTTTTTAAAACTAGGCCACAATAACCATGGGCTAATATTTACTGTAGTGACACTGCACCTACAGGCCGTAGAAACAGTGGGCCTTCTACGGGTTGTATAAATAGTGGGCCTTCCACGGGCCGTAGAAACAATGGGCCTTCTACGGGCCGCAGAAACATTGGGCCTTCTATGGGCCATATCATCAATGGGCCTTATACGGGCAGTGATCGATTGGCCAAACATGGGCCAATAACAGGCCACATTATGGCCGTAAACGGGCTAGAGTTGGAATCGTCCGTTCATGGGCCGACCATAACGGGCCATCGTTAATAGGCCGTATTTCATGACGCTATGAAAATGGACAAACGTGTTAACGGACCACAAACGGGCCGACTGTAACCACGGGCTGAATTTGGCCCATAAGCAGAAAATGACAGTAATGGGCCGTAAGTAAACGAATGCTGGAAATGAGCCCAAGAATAAATGGGCTCTGAGAAGGCCGAAAGATAACATGGGCTGGAAACGGCCCAACGGAATAACGGGCCCTTAATGGGTATAAAGTGATACACTGTTCATTACGGGCCAGTTTCACCACGGGCCGTTAATGGGTGTAAAGTAATACACTGTTCATTACGGGCCAGTTTCACCACGGGCCGTTAATAGGCCAAGAGTTACATAGGGCCTCATATGGGCCGAAAGACGTCATGGGCCATACATGGGCCAGAAGTGAAAACGGGCTGGAATCATATTGGGTGGCCCAGATGATGCTACTGGGCCTAATTCGGGTAGGGCATAACGGGCCTTGGGTTAGCGGGCCGTAAATGGGCTATATGCGAATAGGCCGTTAACAGGCTTTACATGGGCCGGCCCGCCACCTTTTGACCAAGTCAAATGGGCGGGCCTTTTCACAGGAATGGGCCTCTGTTGGGCCGTGCCACGTGTCCACGTATCATAGACGCCTTCTGTCCGATGAGTGGATGACATCTGTCCCAACGGTGAGTCGACACGTGTCTCCTCTAGCCAACGATGATTTTACACGTAGAAAATCCCCCATTGGTCGGGGCTGTTAACGGTTATCGGAACCAAAACCCGACCCGATAGCTTAACGGCGTTCCGTTACGGTGGATGCCACGTGTCGGTCACCCTTGACGAAAGCACTTCTGTGACGCGCGATTTATCATCATGGAAGTGGACACTTCCGTGATGATAATTTTGGTAATGTCATGGAACACTTCTACGACAGCACAGGTATGACTATCTTGATTCTGTCATAAATTTGTGATGGATGTACATGCATGACAAAAAACGGGACCTACTATGACAAACACGTATCATCACGGAAGTGTATTTTTTTTTGTAGTGTTGAGGGTAAAATCTTTGTTTTTTCGTCTTTCATGTTCCTCATAGTGATCAACAGATAGAAATCCCAAGTGAATCAAAGAATAGAGCTATGCTCCCCGGCAACGGTGAATTAGTCTTGATAACCCACAAGTGTAGGGGATCGCAACAGCTTTCGAGGGTAGAGTACTCAACCCAAATTTATTGATTCGACACAAGGGGAGCCAAAGAATATTCTTAAGTTTTAGAAGTTGAGTTGTCAATTCAACCACACTTGGATAACTTAGTATCTGCAGCAAAGTATTTAGTAGCAAAGTAGTATGATAATAATGGTAACAGTGGCAAAAGTAAAGATAATAGTTTTCTAGGAATTGTAACAGTAGCAACGGAAAAGTAAATAAGCGAAGCACAATATGTGAAAAGCTTGTAGGCATTAGATCAGTGATGTTTAATTATGTCGGATGCGATTCCTCTTGTAATAGCTATAACATAGGGTGACACAGAACTGGTTCCAGTTCATAAATGTAACATAGGCATGTATTCTGAATATAGTTATACATGCTTATGGAAAAGAAATTGCATGACATCTTTTGTCCTACCCTCCCGTGGCAGCGGGGTCCTAGTGGAAACTAAGGGATATTAAGTCCTCCTTTTAACAGAGAACCGGAACAAAGCATTAACACATAGTGAATACATGAAGTCTTCAAACTACGGTCATCATCGAGAAGTATCCCGATTATTGTCACTTCGGGGTTGTCGGATCATAACACATAATAGGTGACTATAGACTTGCAAGATAGGATCAAGAACACAAATATATTCATGAAAACATAATAGGTTCAGATCTGAAATCATGGCACTCGGGCCCTAGTGACAAGCATTAAGCATAGCAAAGTCATAGCAACATCAACCTCAGAACATAGTGGATACTAGGGATCAAACCCTAACAAAACTAACTTGATTACATGGTAAATCTCATCCAACCCATCACCGTCCAGCAAGCCTACGATGGAGTTACTCACGCACGGTGGTGAGCATCATGAAATTGGTGATGGAGGATGGTTGATGATGACAACGGCCATGAATCCCCCTCTCCGGAGCCCTGAACGGACTCCTGATCAGCCCTCCCGACAGAGATTATGGCTTGGCGGCGGCTCCGTATCGTAAAACGCGATGAAACTTTCTCTCTGATTTTTTCTCCCGAAACGGAATATATGGAGTTGGAGTTGAGGTCGGTGGAGCGTCAGGGGGCCCATGAGACAGGGGGCGCGCCCAGGGGGGAGGGCGCGCCCCCACCCTCGTGGACAGGGTGTGGGCCCCTGGCCTTGATACTTTCGCCAGTATTTTTTATATTTTCCAAAACTTATCTCGTGGATTTTCAGGTCATTCCGAGAACTTTTGTTTTCTGCACAATAAACAACACCATGGCAGTTCTGCTGAAAACAACATCAGTCCAGGTTAGTTTCATTCAAATCATGCAAGTTAGAGTCCAAAACAAGGGCAAAAGTGTTTGGAAAAGTAGATACGTTGGAGATGTATCATTCGGCCACCCTATGCAGCTCGACCAGCTGCTTCAGTTGATCGGTAAAGGGTACTGGGTATTCTGGCACAAGATATTGCGACCAGAACAACTTTTTCGTAGAGCTCCCCTCTTCGGCTCGGTAGAATTGTGCAGCGTCAGACACGCTGCGTGGCAGAGCCGCAAACACCCCTGGAGAACTCTGAATCCGGGTCAGTAAACGAAATCTTTCCTTCGCGTATTTGCTCTGCATAATAAAGGCCTTACCCGCTGCGATCTTTCGGGCCTCCTAGATTTCCTAGAGGCGCCTTGGTCTTCAGCCCGGGCATCGTGTGCGGATTGGCGAGCATTTGTGAGTTCGGACTCTTGATCCTTTATACTCTGCTCCAAGGTCTTGCACTTCTTTATGGCTTCTTGAAGCTCTTGTTGAACTTAAATGACCCGGGCCTCGTGGTTTTCACGAGTGCCTGCTCCTTGGCCGCTTTATTCTCGGCCTCGGCTACCGCCTTCTTAAGATCCTTGACTTCGGTCGCCGCTCCTACTACATATCACGACATTTTTCAGTCACAATAACTATTCACTTGTATTTAAATAAAAACAAAGTTATCCCATACCTTGGTTATCTTCCAATTGCCTTTTTACTTGGCCGAGTTCCTTTTCGGCCCGCTCCAGTCTCTGCTTTAGTCCAGAAAGCTCCGCAGTATGAGAGGTTGCAGTGAATAACGACGCCTGATAATTCACATAGGTATTTCCTAATTAGTCTCCTGCGAAATATATTTGATCCTCTATCTGTCTTTCTTTTCGAAACACCGAATAATGTATCAGGGGCTACTATCTATATTATGACATTCTTTTAACTTCATTACTTACCTCAAAGCCTGTCAGAAGGCTGGTGTAGGCTTCGGTCAGCTCGCTTTTGGCGTACTGGACCTTCTCAATCACCGCACCCATAAGGGTACGGTGCTCTTCAATGATGGAAGCGCTTTGCAGCACCGCCATTAAAGTATCCGGCACCTCTGGGTGGACTGACGTCACTGATGGAATAGGCGCACCATCTTTTATTGAAGAAGGTTGTTGGCCTGATTTCAGAGCCGTATTGGTCTCCGAAGTTGTCTCTGGCTAGGGGCCGAATTCAGGACTGCCCCCGCCTTCAGCATCCATGGGGGTCTGCTCCCCCATGTGTCCGGTTGCCGAGGTTTGACACTCCGGCGCCGCCTCAACGGTCTCCTGAGCTTCGCCCTGTCCTGGGCCCCTTTGGGAAGACACCTAAGTATTGTCCATGCCTCTAGGGAGGAGGCCGTCGGGAGGGTCTCGCGGTCCATCGCATCTGGGTCCAACGAATCTTCTGACGAAGATCGCTCGATGTCGGACCGGCCGGACTGCAGAATATGTGACTCAATACATTAATGCTATGCAAAGGTGAGAGTGGATATATGGATGAGTCCGGGTTTCTTTGTACACACGATTTCGCCAGGGGCTTGACCCTGGGTTCCCACTCCGGGCTGCTGTCGGTAGCTGCGGTGGATCGTCTGTCAGGGAGGCTTTCCCCTTCTTAGACGTTTCAGCCTCCAAACGTGTGGAGGCCGTCCTCTTCTTTCTCCCCCTCGCAGGGGGGGACTGGCTTTCCTCTTCTTCCTCCTCCTCTTCCTCATCTTTTTCGACAGAGTGGGCCTCAGTTTCTTCGGGCATCACGTTCGAAGTACCTTTGTGATGAAGGCCGCCCCTGGTCTCCTTGGCCTCCTTCTTGGCCTTCTTCTTCAGCGCCTTATATGGCGTCGGGACCAGCATCTTCATCAGAAGTGGGCCTGCTTGTTCTTTAGGCAGCGGAGCCGGACAGTAGATCCGCTATGCCTTCTTCATCCAGCCCTAGGAGAATCGTTAGGGAAATATTAGATGTTTTCCCCAAGGTATACAAATAAAGGATACACGTTGAAAACATATAAAGACTTACCGAACTTGCAGGGTGAGACAATTTGTGCCCGCGATCCTCGGCGGTATCCGGCCATGACTTGCCGGGCTTGAATAGCACCTTCCAGATGTCTTTGTGGGTCGTGCCAAAGAACTCCAGCAATGTTTGGTGCTTGGCCGGATCAAACTCCCATAGATTGCAAGTCCGGTGTTGACAGGGAAGGATCCGATGAACTAGCATCACCTGGAACACATCGACAAGTTTGATATTCTTGTCCTCCATGCTCTTGATGCGCGCTTGGAGCATCGTCAGCCTGTCTGACGAAGACCAGTCTAGGCCCTTTTCGGGCCAGGACATGAGCCGCAGTGGGGCCCCGGATCGGAACTCGAGGGCAGTGGCCCATTTGGTGCCGCATGGCTCGGTAACATAGAACCACTGCTGTTGCCAACACTTGACGGACTCGTTGAATTTACTTGATGGCCATTTGACGTTGGGAATCTTGCTCACCATGGCTCCTCCGCACTCGGCGTGTTCGCCGCCTACCACCTTTGGCTTCACGTTGAAAATCTTTAGCCATAGTCCGAAGTGTGGCGGGATGCGGAGAAAGGCCTCGCACATGACGATGAATGTCGAGATGTTGAGGAAGGAATTGGGGGATAGGTCATGGAAATCTATCCCGTAGTAGTACATAAGGCCGCGAACAAATAGGTGGAGGGGAAACCCCAGCCCGCGGACGAAGTGAGGGAGGAATACAACCCTCTCGTGGGGTTCCGGAGTAGGGACGATGTGTCCTGCCGCCGGGAGATGGTGTGCGATCTTCTTGGCCAAGTATCCGGCCTCCCGGAGTTTCTTGATATTCTTATCCTTGACGGAGGAGGCCATCCACTTGCCTTGTGCTCTGGATCCAGACATAGTTGGAGTGCGTTTTGGGCAGAAGAGATGGGTGCTTGGGCGCTGGAGCTTGAGAATGAATGAGCAGAGGAAGGAGAGGGCATGGGTGAAAGAGGGGAATCCTTATCCCTTTATAAAGGCAGTAAAAATCATGTGCCTCCCCACTCGCCCTAAAACTCGCTTATTTCCCAAGCGCCATGCTGATGGCATGGTTGGGTTACCCATTTCCGCATTGATGAGAATCCCGTGATAAGGGGACACGATCTCTGCTTTGACAAGACGTGCCGATAAAACCACGCCTCGAGATACGAAGGGCAGGATAAAAACGATTCGAATAAAGACCGGGTCGTGCCGTGATGTCACGCTATGAGTTGTCAGCAGATTGGACTCGTGGGATATTGTACTCTCTACAGTGGTATGTGGAATTTGTTTTGCAGAGCCGGACACGATTCTTATGTTCAAGATCTACTTTGGAGTATTCGGAGAAGGAACCCGCCTTGCAATGCCAAAGACAATATGCATGCTGGACTCATCGTCATTTAAGCCTGGTTCAAAGGCTACTAAGGGAGTCCTGGATTAAGGGGTCCTCGGATAGCCGGACTATATGCATATGCCAGACTGTCGGACTATGAAGATACAAGATAGAAGACTTCGTCCCATGTCCGGATGGGACTCTCCTTTGCGTGGAAGGCAAGCTTGGCGATTCGGATATGAAGATTCCTTTCTCTGTAACCCACTCTGTGTAACCCTAGCCTCCTCCGGTGTCTATATAAACCGGAGGGTTTAGTCCGTAGGACAACAACAATCATAATCATAGGCTAGCTTCTAGGGTTTAGCCTCTACGATCTCGTGGTAGATCAACTCTTGTAATACCCATATCATCAAGATCAATCAAGCAGGAAGTAGGGTATTACCTCCATCGAGAGGGCCCAAACCTGGGTAAACATTGTGTCCCGGCCTCCTGTTACCACTTGCCTTAGACGCACAGTTTGTGACCCCCTACCCGAGATCCGCCAGTTTTGACACCGACAAAGGCTTCCACTTGAACGGACGAGGTACTCTCCTTCACCTCCTTTGGGCGAATCTTGCCAATAGACAAATCTTGCATTGCTTCCGAAGGATCTTTGTCTCCTACATCAATTGGCAATCTCTTTTTTTGGCCATCTCTTTTTTTATTTGGCCTTTCCTAAAAAAAAGTATTTCCACACATGGGATAATGCTCTAATAATGAAGGTCATCACACTTTTATTTACTTTACAACTCAAGAATTACAACTCGATACTTAGAACAAAATATGACTCTATATGAATGCCTCCGGTGGTATATTGGGATGTGCTATGAATCAAGAGTGACATGTATGAAAGAATTATGAACGGTGGCTTTGCCACAAATACGATGTCAACTACATGATCATGCAAAGCAATATGACAATGATGATGCGTGTCATAACAAACGAAACGGTGGAAAGTTGCATGGCAATATATCTCGGAATGGCTATGGAAATGCCATAATAGGTAGGTATGGCGGCTGTTTTGAGGAGGTTATATGGTGGGTGTATGGTACCGGCGAAAGTTGCGCGGTACTAGAGAGGCTAGCAATGGTGGAAGGGTGAGAGTGCATATAATCCATGGACTCAACATTAGTCATAAAGAACTCACATACTTATTGCAAAAATCTATTAGTTATCAAAATGAAGTACTATTCACATGCTCCTAGGGGGATAGATTGGTAGGAAAAGACCATCACTCATCCCTGACCGCCACTCATAAGGAAGACAATCAAAAAATACCTCATGCTCCAACTTCGTTACATAACAGTTCACCATACGTGCATGCTATGGGACTCACAAACCTTAACACAAGTATTTATCAAATTCACAATTACTCACTAGCATGACTCTAATATCACCATCTTTATATCTCAAAGCAAACATAGGAATCAAACTTCTCATAGTATTCAATACACTTTATATGAAAGTTTTTATTATATCCCTCTTGGATGCCTATCATATTAGGACTAAATTTATAACCAAGGCAAATTACCATGATGTTTAAAGACTCTCAAAATAATATAAGTGAAGCATGAGAGTTCATCACTTTCTATAAAATAAAACCAACGTCATGCTCTAAAAAGATATAAGTGAAGCACTGGAGCAAAATTGCCTAGCTCAAAAGATATAAGTGAAGCACATAGAGTATTCTAATAAATCACGATTCATGTGTGTCCCTCTCAAAAGGTGTGTGTCGGTGTCAAAACCGGCGGATCTCGGGTAGGGGGTCCCGAGCTGTGCGTCTAAGGCTAATGGTAACAGGAGACAGGGGACACGATGTTTACCCAGGTTCGGGCCCTCTCTATGGAGGTAATACCCTACTTCCTACGTGATTGATCTTGATGAATATGAGTATTACAAGAGTTGATCTACCACGAGATCATAATGGCTAAACCCTAGAAGTTTAGCTTATGAGCTTATGATTGATGTGGCTAAACCCTAGAAGTCTAAACCCTCCGGTTTATATAGACACTAGGGGGACTAGGGTTGTATAAAGTCGGTTACAGAGAAAGGAATCTACATATCCGAATCGCCAAGCTTGCCTTCCACGAAAAGGAGAGTCCCATCCGGACACGGGACGAAGTCTTCTATGTTGTATCTTCATAGTCCAACAGTCCGGACCAAGTATATAGTCCGGCTATCCGAGGACCCCTTAATCCGGGACTCCCTCAGTAGCCCCTGAACCAGGCTTCAATGGCGATGGGTCCGGCACGCAGATTGTATTTGGCATTGCAAGGCGGGTTCATTCTCCGAATACTCCAACATAGCCCTCCGAACATAGAAAACATGTCCGGCTCTACAAAACAAGTACCACACACAACTGTAGAGAGTATAATAATTCACGAGTCAAACCCGCTGACAACTTTTGGTAGCGTGACATCACGCCACTGCCCGGTCATTATTTGAACTGTTTTTAGCCTGCCGCTCCGTATTCGAGGTGCGGTTTCACTGGCATGTCTTGTCGAAGCAGAGATCATGTCCCCTTATCACAGGATTCTCATCAATACGGGCATGGGTAACCCAACCGTGTCATCTGCACGACGCTTGGGGAATAAGTGAATTTTAAGGCGAGCAGGAAGGCACATGACTTTTACTGCCTTTATAAAGGGATAAGGATTCATCCTTGTTCACCCACGCCTTCTCCTTCCTTTGCCCACCCGTTCTCGAGCTCCAGCGCCCAAGCCCTCACCTTCTCCGCCCAAAAAAAACACTCCAATCATGTCCGGATCTAGAGCAGGAGGCAAGTGGATGGCCTCCTCCATCAAGAAGGAGGAGATCGAGAAGCTCCGGGAGGTCGGGTACCTGGCCAAGGACATCTCTCATCGACTTCCAACCAATGGACAGATCGTCCCCACCCTGGAGCCCCAGGAAAGGGTGGTGTTTCTCACACACTTCCTCCACGGGCTGGGATTCCCCCTCCACCCGTTCGTCCACGGACTGATGTTCTACTACGTGCTGGACTTCCATGATTTTGCCCCCAACTCTATCCTCCAGATCTCGGCATTTACTGTCGTGTGCGTGGCCTTCCTCCGCATCCCACCTCACTTTGGCCTATGGCTGAAGACCTTCAATGTGAAGCCGAAGGTGGTGAGCGGCCAACAAGCAGAGTGCGGAGGCGCCATGGTGGGCAAGATGCCCAATGTCACCTAGCCCAAAGGCTCCTTTGTAGAGACTGTAAAGGGGTGGCAGCCGGGTGGTTCTACATCACCGAGCTGTGCGGCTCCAATTGGGGGGCGACCCCTGCATTCCAATACGGACTCCCAATGCGCCTCACCTCTTGACAAGAGAAAGGCTTGGCCTTGGGCTCTTCAGACGAGCTAACAGGGCTCCAGACGTGCGTCCAGAACATGATAAACAAGAGAATCAAGCTCGTCAATGTGATCCATGTTATGCTCATTTGCTAGATCCTTCCGTGCCAACGCCGGACTTGCTATTTGTGGGAGTTTGATACGTCCAAGCACCAGACGCTGCTAGAGCCCTTCGGCACGATGCACGAAGACATCTGGAAGGTGCTCTTCAAGGCCGGCGAGACTCCACCGCCCATGACCGAGGATCGTGGGCTTAGCTCAAAATTCCAGGCTAATCCGACAAGTTCTTCCATGTTTTGAGGGTATACCCTTTACTGGCATATCTGAGGAAGGAATCTAAGCCTCCCTACCAATTTTTTCAGGCTTGGATAGAGATAACGGAGCGGATTAACTGTTCGGCTCCGCTGCCCGAGGACCCAGAAACCCCACTTCTGATGAAGATGTTGTTTTCGACACCTGATGAGGTGCTAGAGAAGAAGGCCAAAAGAAGGCCAAGGGGACCAGAGATGGTCTCCATCGCAAGGGCACTTCAGACGCAATGTCCAAAGACATCGAGGATCGCTCCTCCGTCGCTGAAGATGATGAGGAAGAGGAGGAGGAAGAAGAAGAGATCCATTCCCCCCTGCAGGGGGGGGGAGAAAGAAGAGGACGACCTCCACGCACCTGGAGGCCAAGGCATCCAAGAAGAGGAAGACTTCCCTTCCAGAAAATTGCGCAGCGGCCACCAACAACAACTCGGAATGGGAGCCCAGGGACAAGCCCCTGGCCAAATCGTAAGTGTCCTTACACGGTAATATATCTGGCCTTTTTACTCTATTATTTTTAACGTGCTGGATTATGCACCTACAGTCCGGCCCAGTCCAACATCGAGCTATCCTCCTCTTCGGAGGGGTCGCTGGACCCGTCGGCAATGGACAACGGGTCCCTTCCAACGGCCTCCTCATCCAAGGTCGTGGTCAACACCGAGGTGTTTTCTCAAAGGATTCCAGTCAAGGGAGAGGCCCAGGAGGCCGTTGAGGGAGTGCTGGATTAGGGGGTCCTCGGACAGCCGAACTATATACTTTGGCCGGACTGTTGGACTATGAAGATACAAGATTGAAGACTTCGTCCCATGTCCGGATGGGACTCTCCTTTGCATGGAAGGTAAGCTTGGCAATTCGGATATGTAGGTCTCCTTCTCTGTAACCGACTCTGTGTAACCCTAGCCCCCTCCGGTGTCTATATAAACCGGAGGGTTTAGTCCGTAGGACAACAACAATCATAATCATAGGCTAGCTTCTAGGGTTTAGCCTCTACAATATCGTGGTAGATCAACTCTTCTAATACTCATATCATCAAGATCAATCAAGCAGGAAGTAAGGTATTACCTCCATCGAGAGGGCCCGAACCTGGGTAAACATTGTGTCCCCGCCTCCTGCTACCATTAGCCTTAGACGCACAGTTCGGGACCCCCTACCCGAGATCCGCCAGTTTTGAAACCGACATTGGTGCTTTCATTGAGAGTTCCACTGTGTCGTCACGATAAGGCTCGATGGCTCCTTCAATCATGTACAATGATGCGGTCCAGGGTGAGGTTTTCATCCCCGGATAGATCTTCGTATTCGGCGGCTTCGTATTGCGGGACAACTCGCTTGGCCATCTGGAGCAGATCAATAGCTACGCCCCTCGCCGCCAGGTCAGGTTTCGAAACTTGAACTACACTGCCGACATCCGCGGAGACTTGATCTTCAATGGATTCGAGCCCATGTCAGGAGCTTTGAAGAGTTACGACGGGCATGACTTAGATCTGCCATCGGATGGTGTTCGGGAGATCGCACCTGTGGCTGCTGCAGCCCTTAATCTAGAGCAGATCGCGCCATTCGAGGACGGGTGGATGGACCCCGCCATGGAGGCCGCACATTCATCGGTGATAGAGCCGAACACAGACTTCACCTCCAAAGAGATCTGTGTCATCGGACCCTCGGACTCGTCTCCGGCCATAGGTTCCGAACCGCGTGCATCCGTGCCTATCGAATCTGACTGTGCACCGATCATGGAGTTTACCTCCGCGGATATCTTTCAGCACTCACCCTTAAGGTCTCTCTCTCTATGAGGAGACTCCTGGCCGAACTATGTCCGGCTTGAGTGGGAAGCGGACGATGAAGAAATTCGTTCCCCACCCACCACCCACTTAATAGCCACTGTCGATGACTTAACCGACATGCTGGACTTCGACTCCGAAGACGTCAACGGTATGGACGATGATGCAGGAGAAGAATAGGAACCACCGCCCACAGGGCGCTGGACAGTCACCTCATCATTTGATATATACACACCCAAAGAAAACAATGGCGATGAGGCAACGGAGGACAATCCCCGTGAGAAGCAATCTGAGCACCGGCGTCATTGGCGCCGCTCTAAGCCCCGCCATAGCAAAGATAGAGATACCAGCACAAGAGATGATAGCAATCCAGATGGTGCCAAAGATGAAAACAATCCCGCCCAGCCAGACTTCGAGAAGGCCGAGCAGGAGGATGGGCAAGCTAGCCCTAAGAAACAGGCAACAGATGGAGAATCAGAGGATGACAATTACCTCTCCCTCTCCGAAGACGAAGTAAGCCTTGGTGACGAAGAATTCATCGTGCCTGAGGATCCCGTTGAGCAGGAGCGCTTCAAGCTGATCAATATCTGCTAACTAATAAATGGACTGAGGTCCTGGCAGCCGAGGATACAGACTCGAGCGCCCAACCAAAAGTTACCCGAAGCTTAGGTTGTTACCTCAACTCGAGGAGGAGGCATTAAAGCCCACATTACCAACGCACAATGCGGCTGACCGGCCACCTCATGGCCGAGACAAAGCGGCGTATCCGCCCGAACACCAACCCACACCCCATCGCCAAACAAGCAAAAATACGAGACGTATTGGAAAACAAAGCAGGACAGTCAAGATCGTTCTATGGATCGCGGGGGCGCGCCCCAACGCGTGACGACAACCGTCACACCGGATATACTAAAAACAAATCCGGCCGGGCCGAATACAATAGATCAGACTCACTTGAACTGCGTCGTGATATAGCCCAGCACAGAGGCGCCGCGCACCCCCTATGCTTCACTGACGAAGTAATGGATCATGAATTCCCGGAAGGGTTTAAACCCATGAACATTGAATCATACGATGGTACAACAGACCCCGCGGAATGGATTGAGGATTTCCTTTTCCACATTCACATGGCCCACGGCGATGATTTACATGCCATCAAATACCTCCCACTTAAGCTCAAAGGACCGGCTCGGCATTGGCTGAATAGCTTGCTGGCAAACCCCATTGGCAGTTGGGAGAACCTGGAAGACGCATTCCTTGACAACTTCTAGGGCACTTATGTGCGACCACCGGATGCTGATGACTTAAGTCACATAACCCAACAGCCCGGAGAGTCAGCCAGGAAATTTTGGACTCGGTTCCTAACTAAAAAGAAGCAAATCATCGACTGTCCGGATGTCGAAGTCCTAGTGGCCTTTAAGCATAACATCCACGATGAGTGGCTCGCCCGACACCTCGGCCAAGAGAAGCTGAAGTTCATGGCAGCCCTCACGACATTCATGACCCGCTTTTGTGCGGGCAAGGACAGCTGGCTGGCTCGTAGCAATAGCACATCAAGAAATCCTGGCACTTCAGACGCTAGAGATAGCAACGGCAAGCCACGACACAACAGACACGAGCGTCGCAACAATGGCGACAACACCGAAGACACGACAGTCAATGCCGGATACAGTGGCTCTAAGTCCGGTCAGCGGAAAAAGCCATTCAAAAGGAACAATTCGGGCCCGTCGAGTCTGGACCGCATACTCGATCGCTCGTGTCAAATTCACGGCACCCCCGATAAACCAGCCAACCACACAACCAGAGAATGTTGGGTGTTCAAATAGGCCGGCAAGTTGAATGCCGAAAATAAGGAAAAGGGGCCGCATAGTGATGACGATTAGGGACGGAAGAAATTTCCTCCCCAGGTGAAAACGGTGAACATGATATACGCAACCCATATTCCCAAGCCGGAACGGAAGCATGCACTAAGGGACGTCTATGAGATGGAGCCAGTCGCCCCAAAATTTAACCCATGGTCTTCTTGTCCGATCACTTTCGATCGTAGGGACCATCCTACCAGCATCCGTCATGGCGGTTCGGCCGCATTGGTCCTCGACCCCATCATTGACGGATTCCACCTCACACGAGTCCTTATGGACGATGGCAGCAGCCTGAACCTGCTTTATCAGGATACAGTGCGCAAAATGGGAACCGATGCCTCGAGGATCAAACCCACAAAAACCACCTTTAAATGTGTCATACCAGGTGTGGAGGCTTGTTGTATGGGCTCAATCACACTGGAAGTAGTCTTCGGATCTCCGGACAACTTCCGAAGCGAGGAGTTAATCTTTGATATCGTCCCCTTCCGTAGTGGTTATCATGCCCTACTAGGACGAACCGCATTTGCTCAATTCAATGCGATACCACACTACGCATATCTCAAGCTCAAGATGCCAGGACCTCGCGGGGTTATAACAGTCAATGGAAACACAGAACGCTCGCTCCGTACGGAGGAGCACACTGCGGCCCTCGCAGCAGAAGTACAAAACAGCCTTCTTAGGTAGACCGCCATCTCGGCGACAAAGCCACCAGACACCATCAAGCGAGTCTGGAGTACCCTGCAACAGGATCGTCCGGCACGTCCAGAGCTCGAATAGCATTTGGCCTCTGTCCTAGTCCTAGTCAAGCGGTGAAATTTGTGCCGCGCATACATAATTACGCACTCAAAATACCATGGGCATAGGCGGAGGCATGACTACGACGCGGTCCACAATGCGTCTCAACCGCCCCAGGACCCGTATACCTTCATCATTTTCTTTCTTTCAGGACCCTACTTTCTGGAAGCCCTTTCAGATAGCCGGATTATCGGACTCATCACGGGAAGGAAAAATCAAGGAGGCAAGAAGCTTTGACGTATAAGGGAATACCCAGGTGGTCTCTGATAACGATCGTTATACCTATTTTACATACCCACACGCAGCTTACCCTTGGCTAGGACATGTCAAATAGTCCTACTTTGCTTATCGCACTACTTGTATACATATGCTTAGACGTATTATTTAAATAACAATGGAAAAAATATATAGCATCAGTTTATTATTACATTTTCTTTATCTTTTTCCTTGACTGCTTATTTACTACAAATTACCCCCGTACACTTTGGTACGTTCAGTTCGCCAGGGGCTTCAGTGTACCCCATAACACGGCAAGAAAAGTCTGAACACTTTCGACAGTGCGGCACCCCGAACTTATAGCATAATATGCATCAGCTCTGAATCATGTCTTGGGTCAATAGTTGGGTTTGCCCGGCTCCCATGTTTTGGTGCCTTACGTCCGCTATATCGTCTAAGGTAGCATAGGGAGAACTACTGCAATTGTGTCCCGGTTCTTCCGGACGAGCACCTTAGTAGAGAAAGCCAAAAACTAACTGTCATGATGCGGTGAGAGCTGGTCGCTGTTCGAGAGGTCTCAAATCCTTAAAGATTTTTTTCCGCTTCGGGCGAGGAATCGGCCTTGTTCGGCCTTTCGAATACTAGGGGCTTCGCCAAAATTTAAAATTGTAGACTTCTATGGCTAAGTGGGAGTGATAAAGTTGTATAGTCCGATTGCCTTGTTCACTGCGCTAAACACCTCCTTAAAGGACCAAAAATTTGGATAAAGAGTGTTTAGATTTATCCCGAACACCCCAGTACTAGCTATAAACGGCCGCACAGAAGGTAATATTTTAAATCAACAAGCGTTATATAGCGCACATGAACTCGTTTTCATAGTACAGAGTCACATGAGTACATTCATTCAAATATTACATCCTTGGCACATTCCTCCGCCACAAGGCGGGCGCCTTTCATAACAGCATCATAATACTTCTCGGGGTGATGGTGCTCCTTGCCCTTCGGCGGCCCCTCCATCACCAGCTTCTCGGTGTCCATCTTCGCCCAGTGCACTTTCGCACGGGCGAAGGCCCTGCGTGCACCCTCAATGCAAACTGACCGCTTTATGACCTCGAGCCGTGGACAAGCAGACACAATCCGCTTCACCAGGCCGAAGTAGCTACTGGGCAGGGGCTCGCCAGGCCACATCCGGACTATGAGATCCTTCATGGCCAATTCGGCCTCCCTGTGAAGTTCGACCAGTTGCTTTAGCTGGTCGCTCAAGTGCATCGGATGTTCGGCCCCAATATGCTGGGACCAGAACAACTTCTCCATCGAGCTCCCTTCCTCAGCTCGGTAGAACTTTGCGGCATCAGAGATGCTGCGCGGCAGATCTGCGAATGCTCTTGGAGAGCTCCAAATTTGGGTAAGTAAAAAGAAAGTCTCCTTCACATGCTTGCTTTGCATACTGAATGCCTTACCCGCCGCAATTTTCTTGGCCGCTTGAACCTCTTGGAGGGCCTTTTGGGCTTCAGCTTTGGCATCCTGTGCGCTCTGACAGGCCTTCGCAAGCTCGGACTCTTGCGTATTCGAGTCACGTTCCAAGGACTCGTATTTCTTGACGAAATCCTGGAGCTCTTGCTGGACCTCGTCAACTCGGGCCTCTTGATTTTCGTGCTCGATGCGCTCCTTGGCCGCCTTGTCTTCGGCCTCGGACAGCGCCTTCTTTAGGGCTGCCACTTCAGTCGTGGCCCCTATTAAAGTTCATGACAATTCTATGAGCTAAAACCATTTTTTCTTTATCAATAAACAGGCGGGGTATTACTTACCTTTGCTCTCCTTGAGCTGCCTCTTCGTGAGGCCGAGCTCTTCCTCGGACCGCTCCAGGTCCCGCCTCGGTCCGGACCTCCACAGTATGAGCGGCAGCGGCTAGCCGCGACCCTGCTTATTCACATAGACATATTCTGATTAGACTCCTGCAGATGTTATTTGATCCTCTGTTCAGCCTTTCTTTCCGAACACCAAGCAGAGCATCAGGGGCTAGTGTCTATGCTGTGATATTTTCTCATAATATGATTACCTCAAAGCCTGTTAGGAGGCTGGCACAGGTTTCGGTCAATCCGCTTTTGGCGGACCGAACCTTCTCAATGACCTCTTCGTCAACGGAAGCGCCACGAAGCACTTCCAACAAATTGTCCGATGCCTCTAGATGGACAGAGGTCATCGACACAGGCGGCTCGCCCCCCTTGGCAAGGGGCTGCCTACCTGATTCCGAAACCATGGGAGGTTCCGGCGCAGTATCCGGCTGGGGGCCAGACTTGCTGCGGCCCCCATCATCAGAATCCATGGGGGTCTTCCCCCATGTGTCCGGCTTCTGGGGTTTCACCTTGGGGCATCTCCAGAACCGTCTCCCCCTGTTCCGGTATCATCTAAGACAACACCTCAATGTTGTCCGCGGGCCGAGGGGTGGTGGCCATCGGGAGTGAATATCTATTCATCTCCGACTGGCTTAGAGAATCATCTGAGGGGGATATGTTGATGTGGGCTTTGGACGGACTGCACAATCACATTTAACATGATAAGAAGCAATAAAGAAAAACATACCAGAAGCATTATAAGTGTCCGGATACTTACGACTTCGCCTGGGGCTTGTCCCTGGGCAACCACTCCTCGTCGCTGTAGGCGGCTGTTGTGGAGTGGTCCGGAGGGAGGGTCCTTCCCTTCTTGGACCCTTCGGCCTCTCCAGACGGGGTGACCTTCCTTTTGTTCTCCCCCTCGGTTTGGGTGGGAGGGTTTTCCTCTTCCTCCTCCTTGTTTTAGTTGGAGGAGTGCACCTCGGTGTCTTCGGATGATGAGTCCGACACAACCTTGCGCCGGAGACCTTTCCTGGTCCTTGTGGCCTTCTTCTTGGCCTTCTTCTTCGGCACCTCATAGGGCGCCGGAAACAGCATCTCCGTCAGGAGAGCAGTTGCTGGATCTTCATGTAGCAAAGCTGGACAGTCGATCTGCTCCGCTGTCGCCACCTAGTCCTGTTAAATTAGTATGGGGGCTTAGATTCCTCTCATGAATATACTGGGGAAAGGAGCATCTTGCGAAATGTAGAGAGCTTACCGGATTGGCGGGGCGCTTTGCGCTGAGTCCGTGATTCTCGGTAGTGGGAGGAGGTACTTCGGCGGCCTTGAACAACACCTTCCATATGTCTTTGTGCATCGTGTCGAAGAGCTCTCGCAGCGTCTAGTGTTTGGCCGAATCAAACTCCCACATATTGAATGCCCGTCTTTGACACGGGAGGATCCGGCGGAAGAGCATGACCCGGACCATGTTGACAAGCTTGATCTTCTTGCTTATCATATTTTTGACACAATTCTAGAGTCCGGTCAGCTCCGCCGGTGCACCCCAGGCTAAACCCTTCTTTTTCCAGGAGGTGAGCCGCATGTGGATGCCAGATCAGAATTCAGGGGCCGCCGCCCAGTTAGCGTCGCGCGGCTCGGTGATGTAGAACCACTCCGATTTCCACCCCTTCATGGTCTCCACATAGGAGCCTTCGAGCCATAAGACGTTGGGCATCTTGCCCACCATGGCGCCTCCGCACTACGCTTGCTGGCCGACCACTATCTTCGGCTTCACGTTGAAGATCTTTAGCCACATGCCGAAGTGGGGCTTGATGCGGAGGAAAGCCTCGCACACGATGATAAACGCCGAGATATTGAGGATGAAATTGGGGGCCAGATCATGAAAATCTAGCCCATAGTAAAATATGAGCCCGCGGACAAATGCGCGGAGAGGAAATCCCAGTCCGCGGATGAAGTGGGCAAGGAACACAACCCTCTCACGGGGTTCCAGAGTAGGGACGATCTGCCCTATGTTCGGGAGCCGGTGCGCAATGTCTGCGGCCAGATATCCGGCCTCCCGGAGCTTCGTGATGTCCTCCTCTGTAACGGAGGAGACCATCCACTTGCCTCCCGCTCCGGACATGTTTGGAATGGCTTTACGAAGAAGGTGAGAACTTGGGCACTATAGCTTGAGCGTGCGAGAATGGATGAGCGAGGGAAGAAGAAGGCGTGGGTGAAAAAGGGGAATCCATATCTCTTTATAAAGGCGGTAGAAACTGTGCGCCTCCCCACTTGCCCACTAAAATCGCTTATTCCCCAAGCGCCACGATTGATGGCGCGGTTGGGTTACCCACACCCGTATCGCTTATTCCCCAATCCCATGATAAGGGGACACGATCTCTACTTCGACAAGACGTGCCAAGGAAACCGCCTCGCAATATGTGCAGTAGCTGTTGAGAAAAGCGGTTCGAATAATGATCGGGCCGTGGTGTGATGTCACGCTATGAAAAGTTGTCAGCAGATTAAATTTGTAAAATATTGTGCTCTCTATGGTGGTATGTGGAAATTATTTAGCAGAGCCGGACACGATCCTCATATTAAAGATCTTCTATGGAGTATTCGGATAAGGAACCCACTTGCAATGCCGAAGACAATCTGCACACCGGACTCATCGTCATTGAAGCCTGGTTCAGGGGCTACTGAGGGAGTCCTGGATTAGGGGGTCCTCGGATAGCCGGACTATATACTTTGGCCGGACTATTGGAGTATGAAGATACAAGATTGAAGACTTCGTCCCGTGTCTGGATGGGACTCTCCTTTGCGTGGAAGGCAAGCTTGGCAATTTGGATATGTATGTATCCTTCTCTGTAACCGACTCTGTGTAACCCTAGCCTCCTCCGGTGTCTATATTAACCGAAGCGTTTAGTCCGTAGGATAACAACAATCATAATCATAGTCTAGCTACTAGGGTTTAGCCTCTACGATCTCGTGGTAGATCAACTCTTGTAATACTCATATCATCAAGATCAATCAAGCAGGAAGTAGGGTATTACCTCCATCGAGAGGGCCCAAACCTGGGTAAACATTGTGTCCCCCGCCTCCTGTTACCATTAGCCTTAGGCGCACAGTTCGGGAACCCCTACCCGAGATCCGCCGGTTTTGACACCGACAGCCGTCCCGGTGGTGCCGGAGGGTGAAACCACGGTTGCCAAACACATGGGGGAGCAAACCCCCATGGACACAGACGACTGGGTCCATATCCAATTCGGCCCCAGCCGAATACAGCTCCGGAGGCCCATGCGGCTCCGGACTCTGGCAGGCCGCCTCTTTCGAAAGAGGGGGGTGAGCCAACTCCACCGGTGACCTCTGTCCATCCAGAGGCACCGAATAGATTGCTGGAGTATGGTGATTGAGAAGATCTAGTCCGCCAAAAGCGGACTGACTAAAGCATGCATTAGCCTTCTAATAGGCTTTGAGGTAAGTAATATAATTGTAAAAGAATATCATAGTATAGATAGTAGCCACTGCTGCTCTGTCCGGTGTTCGGAAAGAAAAGTCGAACAGAGGATCAAATATTTTTTGCAGGAGTCTAATCTTGATATGTCTATGTGAATAAGAAGGCGTCGCTGCTGGCTGCGACCTATCACACAGCGGAAGTCTCCTGACTGAAGCAGAATCTTGAGCGGGCCGAGGAAGAGCTCGGCCGCGTGAAGAAGCAGCTAGAGGAAAATAAAGGTATGTATTTAACCTTGTCTAAATTCAAGTGTAATGAATGATTTGTTCTGACTAAAGTGTCATAATATTTGTTAGGGGCAACGACCGAGGCAGAGGCTCTCAAAAGGTCGCTGGCCGAGGCCGAGGACAGGACGGCTAAGGAAAAAGCCGCGTGTGAAAAGCATGATCTCGGGTTAATGAGGTCCAGCAAGAGCTCCAGGACACCATCTATAAGTACGAGTCCTTGGAGCATGATTTTAAGGATCGAGAGTCCAAACTTGCCAAGGCCCGCCAGAGCGCACAAGATTCCCAAGCCGAAGCCCAGAGCGCCCTCCCAGAAATCTAGGCGGCCAATAAAATCGCGATGGGTAAGGCTTTTATAATGCAGAGCAAATATGTGAAGGAAAGATTCCTCTTACTGTCCCGGATTTGGAGTTCTCCAGGGGCGTATGTGGATTTGCCGCGCAGCGTATCAGACGCTATAGAATTCTATCGAGCCAAAGAGGGGAGCTCTACGGAGAAGCTGTTCTGGTCTCAATACCTTGGACCAGAACATCTAGTGCCCTTTATTGATCAGCTGAAACAGCTGGTCGAGCTGCATAAGGCGGCCAAACTAGACATGAAGGACTTAATAATCCGGCTATGGCCTGCCGAGCCCATGCTCAGTAGCTACTTTGGACTCGTGAAGCCGCTTGTCAGCGCCTGCCCTCGGCTTGAAGCCACTAAGCGGTCGGTCTATGTCGAAGGCGCGCGGATGGCCCTTGCCCGCTCTAAGATGCACTGGGCGAAGATGGACGCCACGAAGCTGATGACCGAGGGGCCGCCTGAGGGCAAGGAGCACCACCGAACCGAACTGTATTTTGACAGTGTCCTGGAGGGATCCCGCCTTGTGGCGGAGCAATGTGCCAAGGATATCATATTCCCATGAAAACATTCATGTTATCCTGTCCTGTAATATGAAACAAGATCGTTATGTAATATAATGCTTGTTTATTTAAAATTTTACCTCATGTGCATCCGTTTATGAAATCTGAGAGTTGGCCAGTCGTCGGCTTCTGCCCCCATGTAGATAGTACGGGGGTGTTTGGGATAAATCTAAACACTCGTTACTCCAAATTTTGGTCCTTAAAGGAGGTGTTTAGCGCGACGAACAAGGCAACCAGACTATATGCATCGGCGTAGGAACGCTGTAGTGCACTGTCAACCGTTGGGTCCAGCTGTGCCCTGATGGATGTTGTCTTCTTGGGGTCCGTCGGGTGGACTTGGAATTTGACTATTTCGTCTACTGGTTTAAAGCAGGTGGATTTGGGTCGCTTGTCCAGGATCACGTCGTCCCTATCCATCGTGGAGCGCAATGTGGTTAGTTCTTCGGTCGTGAGGGCTTCAGACAATGCCTCGAGGGCCAGGGCTGCGGTTTTGTTTTCGGCGCGGAGTGCTATGTCCGGATCACTGGCAAGAGTGATTATATTGTTAGGCCTGGGCATCTGGAGCTTCATGTACCTGTAATGGGGTATAGCTTGGAAGCATGCAAATGCATCTCGACCTAATAAGGTGTGATATCCATTATTGAATGGGGCCACTTGAAAGGTTATCTCTTCGGACTGGTAATTCTCCGGCGTGCCGAATACCATATCGAGTGTGATTTTTTCTGCGCATCGCACCTCTCGGCTGGGAATGATTCCCTGGAAGGTCGTGCTACTTTGATCAATGCGGCTCCTGTCTATTTCCGTTTTGTTGAGAGTTTCCTCGTAAATGAGGTTTAGTCTGCCGCCGCCATCCATGAGCACTTTGGTAAGCCGAAATCCATCCATGATCGGACTGAGGACCAATGCGGCTGGTGCGCGGACTGTTCTGAATTTTTGTTCATCACTGGCATTGAAAGTTATGGCCGTGTCGTTCCAGGGGTTTATTGATGCGACTTGGCAGACTTCAGCGAGGCCGCTGAGTGCCCTTTTGTGCCTATTTCTTGAGGCGAAAGTCTTGAAGACTATCAATACTATAGGGTCATTGTCTTCCGTGGGATGTTGCTCTACGGTGTTTTTGGTGAGGATATCCTCGCCACTCTTGGCCACTTGCCGGAGTATCCAACATGCTCTAAGACTGTGGGTTAGTATGTTATCTGGTGTTGTTTGTATTTTGCATGGCCTATCGAGCCATCCCTCCAGAACGGTTCTCCGCCCCGTAATGGGCTTCGATTTTTTTAGTATTGGATCAGGCGACCGACGAGGGTGCATCCTTTTTGTCCGGACGAGGGGTTGAGTAGAAACCGGTGGCTCCCAAGAAGATGCCTGAGTTTTCTAGGCGCTTTCCATTGCACCATACTTCTGTACTATGGTTGCCACGTCAGCAAAGTGTGATACATGACTGCGGTTGATTGCATTGAGGATTCCCTCGTCCGTGCAATTTTTGCAGAATAATGAGATTGCGTTGAGATTGCATCTTCATCGCGGCAGTCTTTGATCTTGTCTTTGACAAGGAGGAATCTGGCCCAAAAGTGATGGACCGTTTCTTGGGACTGATGTCTGATGTGGATAGGATCGCGGGTATCTAGGTGGGTGGGTTGTTTTAAGTCCGAACCCTGACCCAATCTGGGATCCGGAGTTTGAGAAACTTCCAAGCTTAATAGTTCGGGCTTCGGGATATCAACCAATTTTTCAGGCCCACAGTCTGACTCTAGGTTCAGAGTATGGGGCACGTCTTCCCGTGGGTGGGTGTCTGGCTCTGTGAGCTCGGAAATCCGAACATAGTTCATCCTCAATATAGAGGAAGAGTCGTTGTGTTGCTCCTCCACTACCGCTATCTGACGGGTGATCGGTGGAGATTCAATTTCTCTCTGATCGGGTTTAAGCCCAATCCGTTCGAAGTCTGTACCGACTCCCAAGGCAGTGATGCGATCCAGGAGTTTGTTTAATGATGACAACTCCATCAGATCCATCTGAGTTGACGCGGAGGCGATTTTTGATGACCCGAGAAGTCATCATCGTCCCGACGGTCGAACGGGCGGTCATAGTGAAGCCGCCCAGCCGGAGGGTTTGGCCTGAGGCTAGGGCTCCTCCGGAGGCGATGTTGTCCTTGATAACAAGGCGAGCCATCAATCCTATCTTCAACGTCACAGCGGAACTCCCAGTGAAAGCACCAATGTCGGTATCAAAACCGGCGGATCTCGGGTAGGGGGTCCCAAACTGTGCGTTTAAGGTTGATGGTAACAGGAGGTGGGGGACACGATGTTTACCCATGTTTGGGCCCTCTCTATGGAGATAATACCCTACTTCCTGCTTGATTGATCTTGATGAATATGAGTATTACAAGAGTTGATCTACCATGATATCATAATGGCTAAACCCTAGCAGTCTAGCCTATGAGGTTGTGATTGTCCCCTATGGACTAAACCCTCCAGTTTATATAGACACCGGAGGGGGCTAGGGTTATACAAGGTCGGTTATAGACAAAGGATTCTACATATCTAAATCACCAAGTCTTGCCTTCCACGCCAAGGAGAGTCTCATCCGGACACGGGAAGAAGTCTTCTGTCTTGTATCTTCATAGCCCAACAGTCTGGCCCATGTTAATAGTCTAGCTGTCCGAGGACCCCTTAATCCAGGACTCCCTCAGTGCTTGCCCCCCATCTTTGCTAGCCAAAAATTCTGCACCAAGTAGAGATACTACTTGTGCATCCAAAAGCCCTTAAACCCAAATCTTATTTTCAAGAGTCCACCATACCTACCTAAGGATTGAGTAAGATCCTTCAAGTAAGTTGTCATTGGTGCAACAAAGCAATAAAAATTGCTTATAAAAGTGTTAGATCATTTAGCGTAAGAGAAAATTGAGCGTTGTACGAACTTGTGATGGCAAAGAATAAAAGCGACAGACTGCATAATAAAGGTTGCCATCATAAGGGGCAATATCACATGATGTTCTTCTGCACTAAGGGATTGAGCATACAAACAAAAAGCGCTTGGCAACCTCTGCTTCCCTCTGCGAAGGGCCTACCTTTTACTTTTATGTATTTACTTTCATGCAAGAGTCAAAGTTTTTCTCTCTATTCCTTTTTATTTTTCTCCTTTGGCAAGCATCATGTGGTGAGGAAAGATCTAGGCACATATATCCAGTTGGATATGGGTAGCATGAGTTATTATTGTTGACATCACCCTTGAGGTGAATACGTTGGGAGGAGAAATTATAAGCCCCTATCTTTCTATGTGTCCGGTTGAAATGTTTTTCTCATTTGTATGTGGTGAGTGTTAGAAATCATAGAAGACTATATGATGGTTGAGTATGTGGAGCCCTTACTTAGTCTCTGTTGAATAAGTTGAATTGCAATTGTTTGGACTAAGCATATAGGTTGTTGAGTTTAAAGAGAATTCATTGTTTGAACCTTAACGTGTGAATTGGTTGCTACTTTTAACTTGATGAGTTTTATGAGAAAGAGTTGTTGTTATGATGCTAGGAAAAGTGACTGAAATTATCATTGATCAAACTTATGCACTTTGCTAACATTCACACTTCATAAATTATTTCTTTTATCATTTACCTACTCGAGGACGAGTAGGAATTAAGCTTGGTGATGCTGATACGTCTCCAACATATCTACAGTTTATGAAGTATTCATGCTATTATATTATCATTCTTGGATGTTTTACAATCATTTTATAGAAACTTTATATCATTTTCTGGGACTAACCTATTGACCCAGTGCCCAGTGCCAGTTGTTATTTTTTGCTTGTTTTTTACATCGCAGGAAATCAACATCAAACGGAGTCCAAACACCGCGAAACTTTTTGTGGATTTTTTATGGACCAGAAGACATCCAGTGGGCCAGAACAGCACCTAGGGGGTGCCCCGAGGGGTGGGGGGCACAACCCACCAGGGCGCGCCTGGGCCCCCAGGCGCGCCCTGGTGGGTTGTCCCCTCCTCAGTGGCCTCTCGCACCCCCTCTTCGCTCTATAAATTGTCAAATATTCCAAAAACCCTCACGGAGACCCTAGATTAGAAGTTCCGCCGCCGCAAGGCTCTGTAGCCAAGAAAAACCAAACTAGACCCTGTTCCGGCACTCTGCCGGGGGGGAATCATCACCAGTGGCCATCTTCATCATCCCGGCGGCCACCATGATGAGGAGGGAGTAGTCCACCCTCGGGGCTGAGGGTTTGTACCAGTAGAGATTAAACACATAGCTACTGGTACAAACCCTCAGCCCCAAGGGTGGACTACTCCCTCCTCATCGTGGTGGCCGCCGGGATGATGAAGATGGCCACCGGTGATGATTTCCCCCTCCGGCGGAGTGCTGGAACGGGGTCTAGATTGATTTCTTGTGGCTACAGAGCCCTGCAACGGCGAAACTTCTGATCTAGGGTTACCTCGAGGGTTTTTGGAATATTTGGGAATTTATAGGGCAAAGAGGGGTACGGGAGGCTACCGAGGTAGGCACAACCCACCAGGGCCCTTCTGGGGGCCCAGGCGTGCCCTGGTGGGTTGTGCCCCCCTCTGGGCACCCCCAGGTGCTGCTCTGGACCATTGGATGTCTTCTGGTCCATAAAAAATCCACAAAAAGTTTTGTGGTGTTTGGACTCCGTTTGATATAGATTTCCTGCAATGTAAAAACATGCAAAAAACAGGAACTGGCACTGGGCACTGGGTCAATAGGTTAGTCCCAAAAAATGATATAAAGTTGCTATAAAATGATTGTAAAACATCCAAGAATATAATATAATAGCATGAATACTTCATAAATTATAGATACGTTGGATACGTATCAGCATCCCCAAGCTTAATTCCTACTCGTCCTCGCGTAGGTAAATGATAAAAGAAATAATTTATGAAGTGTGAATGCTAGCAAAGTGCACAAGTTTGATCAATGATAATTTCAATTACTTTTCCTAGCATCATAATAGCAATTCTTTCTTATAAAATTTCTCATATGTAGCAACCAATTCACATGTTAAGGTTCAAACAAGGAATTCTCTTGAAACTCAACAACCTATGTTCTCAGTCACCAAGCAATTGCAATTCAACTTATTCAACAAAGTCTAAGTAAGAGCTCCACATACTCAATCATCATTTAGTCATCCATGATTGCTACTACTCAAAGCATATTCTTATAACAAATGCATCCATCAGACACAGAGAAAGATAGGGGCTTAATATTTCGCCTCCCAACTCATTTATCATAAAGATAATTGTCAACAATAATAAATCATGATCAAATATATTTGACTGGTCATATGTGCCTAGATCTTTCCCCACCACATGATGCTTGCCAACTGGCAATAATTGAGGTTTAAATGAGAATTTATACTATTGACTCTTTGCATAAAAGTAAATACTGAAAAATAAAAGATAGGCCCCTCATAGAGGGAAGCAGAGGTTGCCATGCACTTCTTATTTGGATGCCCAAGCTCTTAATGCAATGGAAGGTCACGCTATATTGCCCCTTATGATAGCAACCTTTATTATGCAATCCGTCTCTTTTATTACTTCGCCATCACAAGTTCGTACAACACGCAATTTCCCTTTACATTAAAATATCAAACATACTTAGGAGCAATTTTTATTCCTTTATGCACCGATGGCAACTTACTTTAAGGATCTTATTCAATTCATAGGTAGGTATGGTGGACACTCATGGCAAGAAACTGGGTTTAAGAGTTTTTGGATGCACTAGTAGTATCTCTGCTTAGTACGAATTTTTGGCTAGCAAAAGATCCTAGGCAAACACCACATGTTGGAGGATCTATGACAATATAACTTGTATGCAAATATACCCAAACATAACTCATTATGTTTCCTTTCTTGTCCAACTTCAACTAATTTGCTCAAGTTTGAAAAAAATAATGGGTATTCACAATCATAGAAGATGTCCAAGATAATATATTTGCATGTGAAAGTTCTCTTCCTTATAGTAATCATTCATGAATTGCTTGTATGACCAATATTGTGATTGTCAAGCTTCAAAAGATTTCACTTTCTAAACCCAATGTGAAGCTACTACTAGGCATGAAATGAACATATAATTTCAACTTCATGATATTCAATTCATTCAACAATTTACTCATAGGATATAAGTGAAGCACAAGAGTAAATGACAAAGCTACTCCAAAAAGATATAAGTGAAGATCAAACAAATAGTTTTGTAAATGGGTAGCTATTTGAGGACTCTGTCTTATTTAAAAGTTTCAGATCTAAGTATTTTATTAAAACAGCAAGCAAAACAAAACAAAATGGCAATCCAAGAATGGCACCCATCATGTGAAAAAGCAAAATCTTAGGCTCAACCGATACTAATCGATAATTGTTGAAAAAGAAAGGTGGGATGCCTACCGGGGCATCCCCAAGCTTAGATGCTTGAGAATTCTTGGAAATATTATCTTGGGATGCCTTGGGCATCCCCAATCTTGAGCTTTTGTGTCTCCTTAATTCCTCTCATTTCACGGTTTACCTAATACTGAAAACGATAATGTTGGAGACGAAAGAGGGGATGCCCTGCTACATCTTGAGCTTGTGTTGGTTTTCCTTGAAGAGGAAAGGGTGATGCAGCAATAGTAGCCTAAGTATTTCCCTCAGTTTTCGAGAACCAAGGTATCGATCCAGTAGGAGGCTCCTCAAAAGTCCCACGCACCTACACAAACAAACAAAGAACTCGCAACCAACGGAATAAAGGGGTTGTCAATCCCTTAACGGCGACTTGCGAAAGTGAGATCTGATAGAGATAGTATGATAAGATAAATATATTTTTGGTATTTTATAATATAGACGCAAAAAGTAAAGATGCAAATAAAAGTAGATTGAAAGCAAATATGATAAAAGATAGACCCGGGGGCCATAGGTTTCACTAGAGGCTTCTCTCAAGATAGCATAAGTATTACAGTGGGTGAACAAATTACTGTCGAGCAATTGATAGAAAAGTGAATAATTATGAGATTATCTAGGCATGATCATGTATATAGGCATCACGTCCGTGACAAGTAGAACGACTCCTGCCTACATCTACTACTATTACTCCACACATCGACCGACTCCTTCCTGCATCTAGAGTATTAAGTTCATAAAGAACAGAGTAACACATTAAGTAACATGACATGATGTAGAGGGATAAACTCATGCAATATGATATAAACCCCATCTTTTTATCCTCTATGGCAACAATACAATACGTGCCTTGCAACCCTTTCTGTCACTGGGTAAGGACACCGCAAGATTGAACCCAAAGCTAAGCACTTCTCCCATGGCAAGAAAGATTAATCTAGTAGGCCAAACCAAACTGATAATTCGAAGAGACTTGCAAAGATAACTCAATCATACATAAAAGAATTCTAAGGAGATTCAAATATTTCTCATAGATAAACTTGATCATAAAGCCACAATTCATTGGATCTCGACAAACACAGCGCAAAAGAGTTTACGTCAAATAGATCTCCACAAGAGAGGGCGAGAACATTGTATTGAGTTCCAAAAAGAGAGAAGAAGCCATCTAGCTAATTACTATGGACCCTAAGGTCTATGGTAAACTACTCACAACTCATCGGAGGGGCTATGGTGTTGATGTAGAAGCCTATCCGTGGTCGATTCCCCCTCTAACGGAGCACCGACGAAGGCTCCAAGATGGGATCTCGCGGATACAGAAGGTTACGGCGGTGGAAATTGTGTTTCATTGGATCCCTAGATGTTTTCGGGGTACGTAGGCTTATATAGGAGGAAGAAGTACGTCAGTGGCCGCCTGAGGGGCCCACGAGACATGGGGCGCGCCCTGTAGGGGTGGGCACGCCCTACCCTCTCGTGGCCGCCTCCGCTGCTTCTTGACTTGCACTACAAGTCCTCTGGATCACGTTCGTTCCAAAATTCACGCTCCCGAAGGTTTCATTCCGTTTGGACTCCGTTTGATATTCCTTTTCTTCGAAATACTGAAATAGGCAAAAAAACAGTAATAGGGGCTGGGCCTCCGGTTAGTAGTCTAGTCCCAATAATGATATAAATGTGTAAAATAAAGCAAATAAACATCCAAAAGGGGTAATATAATAGCATGGAACAATCAAAAATTATAGATACGTTGGAGACGTATCAAGCATCCCCAAGCTTAATTCCTGCTCGTCCTCGAGTAGGTAAATGATAAAAACAGAATTTTTGATGTGGAATGCTACCTAGCATAATTCTCAATGTAATTTTCTTTGTTGTGGCATGAATGTTCAGATCCAAATGATTCAAAATAAAAGTTCATATTGACATAAGAAATAGTAATACTTCAAGCATACTAATCAAGCAATCATGTCTTCTCAACATAACATGGCTAAAGAAACTTATCCCTACAAAATCATATAGTCTGGCTGTTGCTCTATCTTCATCACACAAAGTATTTAATCATGCACAACCCAGATGACAAGCCAAGAAATTGTTTCATACTTTAGTAATCTCAAACTTTTTCAACTTTCACGCAATACATGAGCGTGAGCCATGGACATAACACTATATGTGGAATAGAATGGTGGTTGTGGAGAAGACAAAAAGGAGAAGATAGTCTCACATCAACTAGGCGTATCAACAGGCTATGGAGATGCTCATTAATAGATATCAATGTGAGTGAGTAGGGATTGCCATGCAACGGATGCACTAGAGCTATAAATATATGAAAGGTCAACAAAAGAAACTAAGTGGGTGTGCATCCAACTTGCTTGCTCACGAAGACCTAGGGCATTTTGAGGAAGCCCATCATTGGAATATACAAGCCAAGTTCTATAATGAAAAATTCCCACTAGTATATGAAAGTAACAACATAGGAGACTCTCTATCATGAAGATCATGGTGCTACTTTGAAGCACAAGCGTGGAAAAAGAGATAGTAGCATTGTCCCTTCTCTCTTTTTCCCTCAATTTATTTTTCTTTTCTTTTTCTTTTTCTCCTTTTTTTCTTTTTCTATTTTTTTCTTTGGCCTTTATTTTTTTTTGCCTTTTTTTTGTAAAGTCTGAAGTCTCATCCCGACTTGTGGGGGAATCATAGTCTCCATCATCCTTTCCTCACTGGGACAATGCTCTAATAATGAAGATCGTCACACTTTTATGGATTTACAACTCAATAATTACAACTCAAAGCTAGAACAAGATATGACTCTATATGAATGCCTCCAGCGGTGTACCGGGATATGCAATGAATCAAGAGCGACATGTATGAAAATTATGAAGGTGGCCTTGACACAAATACGATGTCAACTACATGATCATGCAAAGAGCAATATGATAAAAGTAATGCGTGTCATATGAACGGAACGGTGGAAAGTTGCATGGCAATATATCTCGGAATGGCTATGGAAATGCCATAATAGGTAGGTACGGTGGCTGTTTTGAGGAAGGTATATGGTGGGTGTATGGTACCGGCGAAAGTTGCGCGACACAAGAGAGGCTAGCAATGGTGGAAGGGTGAGGGTGCGTATAATTCATGGACTCAACATTAGTCAAAAGAACTCATATACTTATTGCAAAAATCTACAAGTCATCAAAAACAAAGTATTATGCGCATGTCCTAGGGGGATAGATTGGTAGGAAAAGACCATCGCTCGTCCCCGAGCGCCACTCATAAGGAAGACAATAAATAAATAAAATTGTGCTCCAACTTCATCACAAAGCGGTTCACCATACGTGCATGCTACGGGAATCACAAACTTCAACACAAGCATTTTTCATAATCACCTCAATTAGCATGACTTTAATATAACTACCTCCATATCTCAAAACAATTATCAAGTATCAAATTGATCATAGCATCCAATTCACTTTCTATGATAGTTTTTATTATACCCAACTTGGATGCTCATCATTCTAGGTCCAAATTTGTAACCATAGCAAATACCATGCTGTTCTAAAAGACTCTCAAAATAATATAAGTGAAGCATGAGATACTAGCAATTTCTTCAAAATTAAGCCACCGCCGTGCTCTAAAAATATAAGTGAAGCACTAGAGCAAAAACTATCAAGCTCAAAAGATATAAGTGAAGCACATAGAGTATTCTAGCAAATTCTAATCAAGTGGGCTTCTCCCAAAATGTGTGTACAGCAAGGATGATTGTGGTAAACTAAAAAGCAAAGACTAATATAATACACGACGCTCCAAGCAAAACACATATCATTTGGCAAATAAAAATATAGCTCCAAGTAAAGTTACCAATGAATGAAGACGGAAGAGGGGATGCCTTCCCGGGGCATCCCCAAGCTTAGGCTTTTGGCCATCCTTGAATATATTGGGGTGCCATGGGCATCCCCAAGCTTAGGCTCTTGCCACTCCTTATTCCATAGTCCATAAAGGCTTTACCCAAAACTTGAAAACTTCACAACACAAAACTCAACAGGAAATCTTATAAGCTCCGTTAGTGAAAGAAAACAAAACCACCACATAAGGTACTGTAATGAACTCATTATTTATTTATTTTGGTGTTAAACCTACTGTATGCCAAGTTCTCTATGGCTTATAAACTATTTTACTAGCCATAGATGCATCAAAATAAGCAAACAACACACGAAAAACAGAATCTGTCAAAAACAGAACAATCTGTAGGAATCTGTAACTAATGCAAACTTCTGTACTCTAAAAATCCTAACAAAATAGGAAGTCCTGTACAATTTGTATATTGATCAGCAGCAAAAAGAATCAACGCAAAAAGCACGTTTATGTGATTTAACAAAACTAAATTCATGCGCACGAAGTTTCTGTTTTTCAGCAGAATCAAATCAACTATCATCATAGGTTATCCTATAGGTTCTACTTGGCACAAACACTAATTAAAAGATAAAAACACATCTAAAAAGAAGGTAGATGCAAGATTTATTACTAAACAGGAACAAAAACAAAAAACACAAAGAAAATTGGGTTTCCTCCCAACTAGCGCTATCGTTTAACGCCCCTAGCTAGGCATAAAAGTGAAGATAGATCTAAGTAGTGCCATCTTTGGCACTAAATTCATAAGTAGCTCGCATGATAGACTCATAAGGTAATTTGACTTTCTTTCTTGGAAAGTGCTCCATGACTTTCTTTAATGGAAATTGGAATCTAATATTCCCTTCCTTCATACCAATAATCGCGCCAATCGTTCTAAGGAAAGGTCTACCAAGAATAATAGGGCAAGAAAGATTGCAATCTATATCAAGAACGATAAAATCTACGGGCACAAAATTTCTATTTGCAACAATGAAAACATCATTGATCCTTCCCATTGGCTTTTTAATGGTGGAATCCGCAAGGTGCAAATTTAAAGAGCAATCATCAAGATCATGGAAACCTAGAATATCACATAAAGTTTTCGGAATCGTGGAAACACTAGCACCCAAATCACACAAAGCAAAACACTCATGATCTTTAATTCTAATCTTTATAGTAGGTTCCCACTCATCATTAAGTTTTCTAGGTATAGAAACTTCCAAATTAAGTTTTTCATCATAAGATTGCATCAAGGCATCAACGATATGTTGTGTAAAAGCTTTATTTTGACTATAAGCATGAGGAGAATTAACAACGGATTGCAACAAGGAAATACAACCTTCGAAAGAACAATTATCATAATCAAATTCCTTGAAATCCGAGATAGTGGGTTCAGTACTATTTAAAATCATGACCTCTCCAATCCCACTTTTACCAAATTTAGCATCAAGATCTAAAAACTCCGAATTCTTGGGACGCCTTCTAAGTAAAGTTCACTCATCTTCAGTACCATTACTATCAAGATTCATATTGCAAACCAAAGATATAATAGGAGATGCATCAATAACTTAAAGATCTTCATCATTATTTTCATGGAAACTAGAAGAACACGCCTTTATAAAGCAATCTTTCTTAGCACGCAATCTAGCGGTTTTTTCCTTGCACTCGTCAATGGAAATTATCATTTCTTTGAGAGACTCATTGATATCATGCTTAGGGGAAGAAGATCTAATTTTAAGAGAATCAACATCAAGCGAAAGTCTATCAACGTTCCTAGCCAAATCATCAACTTTGACCAATTTTTTTTCAAGCAAAACATTAAAATTCTTTTGAGAGATCATAAATTCTTTCACACTATTCTCAAAATTAGAGGGCATCTTACTAAAATTACCATCAGAATTATTGTAGGAATTTCCATAATTATTAGAGGAATTGCTAGGGAACGGTCTGGCATTAAAATTTCCTCTATAAGCATTGTTTCCAAAACTATTCCTACCAACAAAATTCACATCCATAGATTCATTATTATTCTCAATAAAAGTAGACAAAGGCATATCATTGGGATCAAGAGGAGTATTCTTAGTAGCAAACAATTTCATTAGTTCATCCATCTTTCCACTCAAAACATTGATTTCTTCTATAGCATGCACTTTTTACTAGAAGATCTTTCGGTATGCCATTGAGAATAATTAGCCATAATATTATCAAGAAGTTTTGTAGCATCTCCTAACGTGATTTCCATAAACGTGCCTCCTGCGGCTGAATCTAAGAGATTTCTAGAAGCAAAGTTCAAACCGGCATACAAATTTTGTATGATCATCCATAAATTCAAACCATGAGTAGGGCAATTGCGAATCATCAATTTCATTCTTTCCCAAGATTGGGCAACATGCTCATGATAAAGTTGTTTAAAATTCATAATATCGTTCTAAGAGTGATAATCTTAGCGGGAGGAAAATACTTAGAGATAAAAGCATCTTTGCACTTGTTCCAAGAATCAATACTATTTTTAGGCAAAGACAAAAACCAAACTTTAGCACGATCTCTAAGTGAAAACGGAAATAACTTCAATTTAACAATATTGTTATCCATATCTTTCTTCTTTTGCATATCACACAAATCAACAAAGTTGTTTAGATGAGTAGCGGCATCTTCACTAGGAAGGCCGGCGAATTGATCTTTCATAACAAGATTCAGCAAAGCAGTATTGATTTCACAAGACTCAACATCATTAAGAGGAGCAATTGGAGTACTAAGGAAATCATTATTATTGGCTTTAGAGAAATCACAGAATTTGGTATTATCTTGCTCCATGGCAACAAGTAATCCAACACACAAGCAAACAGAAAAAGGCAAGCGAAAGAGAGAGGAGGAGATTGGGAAACAGAGGGCGAATAAAGCGGCAAGGGTGAAGTGGGGGAGAGGAAAATGAGAGGCAAATGGCAAATAATGTAAATGCGAGGGAGATGGGTTTGTGATGGGTACTTGGTATGTCTTGACTTGAGCGAAGAACTCCTCGGCAACGGCGCCAGAAATCCTTCTTGCTACGTCTTGAGCTTGCGTTGGTTTTCCTTGAAGAGGAAAGGGTGATGCAGCAATAGTAGCGTAAGTATTTCCCTCAGTTTTTGAGAACCAAGGTATCAATCCAGTAGGAGGCTCCTCAAAAGTCCCACGCACCTACACAAACAAACAAAGAACTCGCAACCAAGGCAATAAAGGGGTTGTCAATCCCTTCATGGCCACTTGCGAAAGTGAGATCTGATAGAGATAGTATGATAAGATAAATATATTTTTGGTATTTTATAATATAGACGCAAAAAGTATGCAAATATAAGTAGATTGAAAGCATATATGATAAAAGATAGACTCGGGGGCCATAGGTTTCACTAGTGGCTTCTCTCAAGATAGCATAAGTATTACGATGGGTGAACAAATTACTGTCGAGCAATTGATAGAAAAGCGAATAATTATGAGATCATCTAGGCATGATCATGTATATAGGCATCACGTCCGTGACAAGTAGACCAACTCCTGCCTGCATCTACTATATTACTCCACACATCGACCGACTCCTGCCTGCATCTAGAGTATTAAGTTCATAAAGAATAGAGTAACGCATTAAGCAAGATGACATGATGTAGAGGGATAAACTCATGCAATATGATATAAACCCCGTCTTTTTATCCTTGATGGCAACAATACAATACGTGCCTTGCAACCCTTTCTGTCACTGGGTAAGGACACCGCAAGATTGAACCCAAAGCTAAGCACTTCTCCCATGGCAAGTAAGATCAATCTAGTAGGCCAAACCAAACTGATAATTTGAAGAGACTTGCAAAGATAACTCAATCATAGATAAAAGAATTTAGAGGAGATTCAAATATTTCTCATAGATAAACTTGATCATAAACCCACAATTCATCGGATCTCGACAAACACACTGCAAAAAGAGTTTACATAGAATAGATCTCCACAAGAGAGCGGGAGAACATTGTATTGAGATCCGAAAAGAGAGAAGAAGCCATCTAGCTAATAACTATGGACCCGAAGGTCTGTGGTAAACTACTCACAACTCATCGGAGGGGCTATGGTGTTGATGTAGAAGCCCTCCGTGGTCAATTCCCCCTCCAGCGGAGCGCCGACGAAGGCTCCAAGATGGGATCTCGCGGATACAGAAGGTTACGGCAGTGGAAATTGTGTTTCGTTGGCTCCCTGGATGTTTTCGGGGTACGTAGGCTTATATAGGAGGAAGAAGTACGTCGGTGGCCCCCCGAGGGGCCCACAAGACAGGGGGCGCGCCTTGTAGGAGTGGGTGCACCCTACCCTCTCGTGGCCGCCTCGGTTGCTTCTTGACTTGCACTCCAAGTCCTCTGGATCACGTTCGTTCCAAAAATCACGCTCCCGAAGGTTTCATTCCGTTTGGACTCCGTTTGATATTCCTTTTCTTCGAAATACCGAAATAGGCAAAAAAACAGCAATACGGGTTGGGCCTCCGTTAGTAGGTTAGTCCCAAAAATGATATAAATGTGTAACATAAAGCCCATAAACATCCAAAAGGGGTAATATAATAGCATGGAACAATCAAAAATTATAGATACGTAGGAGACGTATCATGCCCCGCTTAGTTGCTTGGATATTCCTTGAATATTACCTTGGGGTGCCTTGGGAATCCCCAAGCTTAGGGTCTTGTCACTCCTTATTCTCCTCATATCGATGTCGTCTCACCCAAAACATGAAACTTCAATCACACAAAACTTAACGGAACTTCGTTATATAGGTTAGTATGATAAAGAGCAAACCATTTCACTTTGGCACTGTCAAAGACAAGATTCATAATTGTTCTCATACAATGCCTATTGTAGCATATCATTTCTACAATTTATATTGAGCAATATAAGCCATAGAAACTAGAAAATAAGCAAACTATGCATTGAAAACAGAATCTGTCAAAAACAGAACAGTCTGTAGTAATCTGTACTCCAACCATACTTATTCTATTCCAAAAGTTCTGAAAAATTAGGACAACTATAGAATTTGTATATATACCACTTGTAAAAGAATAAGATCAAAAGCGCATTCCAGTGAAATTTCAAAATTCCTGGACTGAGCGCAAAAGTTTCTGTTTTTGAACAGAATCAAGTCAACTATCATCCACGCTATCCCAAAGGCTTTACTTGGCACTTTATTGAAACAAAAGCAATAAATAATGATCACTACAGTAGAATAATCATGTTAACACACCAAAGCAGTAGGTAAAAGTGTTGGGGTTGTCTCTCAATAAGCGCTTTTCTTTAATGCCTTTTAGCTAGGCATGATGACTTCAATGATGCTCGCATAAAAGATAAGAATTGAAACATAAAGAGAGCATCACGAATCATAAGTTCCTCTCTCATAATAGTTTTCAGTAGCATCATCAATAAATTCATCAATATAACCATCACATAAAGCATTCTTTTCATGATCCACAAGCTTAGAAATTTTATTACTCTCCACATAAGAAAATTTCTTCTCATTCACAATGGTGGGAGTATCATATGAAACTCGAATACTATAAATTGTTTCCACATTAAAAGAGTAATGTTCAGGAAAAGGGTAATCATAACTATGACAAGTTTTATAAATATAATCATCACTACTTTTTATAACATAAGTATCATCACAATAATCACCATAAGTAGCAACTTTGTTCTCATCATAGATAGGAGGCATGCAATCATCGTAGCAAATTTGATTATTCGAAGTAGGGGCGCTAAAGAGATCATCTTCATGAAGCATATAATCCCCAAGCTTGGGACAAACACTAATTGCAGCAAATAAATTCTCAAACATGTCATTCTCATCAAACATAGCATCCCCAAGCTTATGGCTTGGCATATCGTAAGCATAATCACTCTCATCATTAATAGTATGAATAGCACCAACGGTATAACAATTGCTATCATCATAATTTCCCAAGTTGATGCCAAAAAGATTTCCAAGATTATAATAAGTATTATTATCTTCCCAATCATAATCATCACAACAAGCAATAGGCATAACAAAATCAACATCAATAGTGCTCTCGGACACTGTGCCATAAGACATAGAAGAAATATCATCATCAAGTTCATCATCTTCCACAATTATTTTGATTCATTTTCATGAGGCACAACAATAACATGAGCAACATTATTTGGGAGAGATACCTTTTTACCTCTATTCTTTCTTCTTTTCTTCTTCTTCTTCACCACATCATGTTTGGGTTTAACTAATTTTTTCGAGCTTCTTGTTGAAGAGATTGATTGGATAGGAAGCTCCTCCTCGTTACCTTATTCATCATAATAAATACTAGGAGGGTATTGGGAAATATTTTACCTTTCATTAGTACTCTCTTCATATTCAATTCCTTTTCTTGTCTTTAGTTAGTTGGCAATATAAGGATTCTCAATGCAATTTACCGCACAAAACATATAAATTTCCTCTAGATCGAAATCAAGAAATCTCTTGAGATTAAATTTTGGAATACCCTCAGTTATACGTTTCATTTCTTCATACCCCTAAAGAAGACTAAGATCTTTATGATGCTCAAGGTAATCAGGTTATCACAATTTTTGGACACGATTTGATCATGAAACAATTTGCATTAGAGTTATAAATGACCATGTTCATTGCAAAGTTCACAAGGATGGCGAAAATGAAATCTTTCAGCACAACCTCTCTTGCAACTTTTTCGTTTGTAAATATTTAGGCTTCTTACCAAATCTATCTTCCCTTTTTGGTGTGCATTTGCACTCCCAATTCACTCTGCAAAAATTAACATTCTTATAGGAGACATCATTATCATGACTAATGCAATCATCATTAACATCATGGATATTCAAAGAATTCAAAGTAGCAATATTGCAATCATGCCTATCATCCAACATTTTTGTGACATAAATTTTGTTGAATTCTTTTTCTAGCAATTGAGCACAACTATCGGAATCCCTATTCTCAAGATAGACATTATAAAGATAAAGAACAACCCGAGGTAAACCAATCTCCATCTTTTTTGTAGTTTTCTATTATAAAACCAAACTAGTGATAAAACAAGAAACTAAAAGATTCAATTGCAAGATCTAAAGATATACCTTCAAGCACTCACCTCCCCGACTACGGCGCCAGAAAAGAGCTTGATGTCTACTATGCAACTTGTTCTTGTAGACTTGTGTTGGGCCTCCAAGAGCAGAGTTTTGTAGGATAGTAGCAGTTTTCCATCAAGTGGATGACCTAAGGTTTATCAATCCGTGGGAGGTGTAGGATGAAGATGGTCTCTCTCAAGCAACCCTGCAACCAAATAACAAAGTCTCTTGTGTCCCCAACACACCAAATACAATGGTAAATTGTATAGGTGCACTAGTTCAACGAAGAGATGGTAATAAAAGTGTAGTAGTGATAGTAGATATTGATTTTTGTAATAGGAACAATAAAAATCAGCAATGTAGCAAGTACCAAAAGTGAGCACAAATGGTATTGCAATGCTTGAAAATGAGGCCTAGGGTTCGTACTTTCGCTAGTGCAATCTCTCAACAATTCTAATATAATTGGATCATATAACCATCCCTCAACGTGCAACGAAGAATCACTCCAAAGTTCCTATCTAGCGGAGAACATAAGAAGAAATTGTCTGTAGGGTATGAAATCACCTCAAAGCTATTCTTTTCAATCAATCTATCCTAGGGTTCGTACTAAAATAATAGCAAGCTATTCTTTCCGATCGATCTAATCAAGAGTTACTACTAAAATAACACCATATGATACATATCAGCGAACTCTAATGTCACCACGAGTACCCGTGAGTTAATTATACGATATGCATCAAACAATTTAAGATTCATAATAGTCAATCCAACACAAAGAACCTCAAAGAGTGCCCCACAATTTCTACCAGAGAAACAAAGACAAGAACGTGCATCAACCCCTATGCATAGATTACCCCAACGTCACCTCGGGAATCCGCGAGTTGAGTGCCAAAACATATATAGGGTGAATCAAAAATAATACCCCATTGTCACCACGGGTATTCATATGCAAGACATATATCAAGTGCTCTCAAATCCATAAAAGTATTCAATCTGATAACAACTAAATCTCAAAGGGAAAACTCAATTCATCACAACAAGATAGAGAGGGGAAAACACCATATGATCCAAATATATTAACAAAGCCCGTGATACATCAAGATCATGACATCTCAAGAACACGAGAGAGAGAGAGAGATTAAACACATAGCTACTGGTAAAAACCCTCGGCCCCGAGGGTGGAGTACTCCCTCCTCATCGTGGTGGCCGTCGGGATCATGAAGATTGCCTCCGGCGTAGTGTCAGAATAGGGTCTAGATTTTTTTTCTCATGACTACAGAGCCCTGCGGCGGCGGAACTTCTGATCTATGGTTACCTCGAGGGTTTTCAGAATATTTGGGAATTTATAGGGCAAAGATGGGGTACGGGAGGCCATCGAGGTGGGCACAACCCACCAGGGTACGCCTGGGGGCCCAGGCGCCTTGGTGGGTTGTGCGCTCCTCGGGGCACCCCCCAGGTGCTGCTCTGGCCCATTGGATGTCTTCTGGTCCACAAAAAATCCACAAAAAGTTTCGCGGTGTTTGGACTCCGTTTGATATTGATTTCCTGCGATGTAAAAAGAAGCAAAAAACAACAACTGGCACTGCGCACCTGGGTCAATAGGTTAGTCCCAAAAAATTGATATAAAGTTGCTATAAAATGATTTTAAAACATCCAAGAATGATAATATAATAGCATGAATACTTCATGAAGTATAGATACGTTGGAGACATATCAGGGTACCCAGTAACTTTCTGTTATAAGCTTTCTGAGTACCACATGCACGCACACTAAGATTTTAGGTGGTAGGAATGGGTAGGCTAGTGTATATGGTTTGGTAATGGCATTCCCACACCACTTTCATCCACACAAACCCCTCTTAATAGTGCGGTCTTTCCTACGACTCGAAACAAACCGAAAACTAAAACCTTCGACTCACCGGTAGACCACGCCTTTGTCCTTTTTGAATTGGGGGTCGCACATCTCCATCACGAAGCACTTGGAACCAATATCCCGAGATTAAATCTAGCAACCAATATTAGTTCAACTAACCACATTGTCATCACACCAAAATATAGTTTAAGTGCCACTTGCACTTTCAGATGATAACAGTGATCTCCTATTTTGACTGAGACAACAGGCATGCCAACAACAGGTATATGTTTATCTTTTTCATCAGGTTTAGCAATTCTAGTAGCTTCATTGCAGAAGTAAATAGCATGCCCATCTATATTTTCTACTAAGAGATCCTTAACCATAGCAACGCTAGGTTCTACTTTGATTTGTTCAGCAGGTTTAGGTGCTATAATATTACTTTTTTTACCAAGGTTGAAACCTTAGCATGTTCCTTTATCCTAACAGGGAAAGGTGGTTTTTCTATGTAAGCAGCAGGTACAACTGGATCAACATTATAAATAATAATATCATCTTCAGGTATTACCGGTTCTTTAATTCCTTCTTTGATAGGTGAGTGATATTTAAACCACTTCTCCTTAGGGAGATCAACATGAGTAGCAAATGATTCACAAAAATAAGCCACTATCTCTTAGTCAAGGCCAAATTTAGCGCTAAACTTTTAAAAGCATCGGTACTCATAAAATATTTAACACAATCAAACTTAAGCTTAATACCTAACTCTTTACCTTCGTCGAGTTCCCAATCTTCAGAGTTGCGTTTAATTCTTTCTAAAAGATCCCACCTGAATTCAATAGTCTTCTTCATAAAAGAACAAGTACAGGAAATATCGAGCATGGATCGATCATCATGAGAAAGTCGAGTGTAAAGTTTCTGAACAATAATTCCTCTTAAGAGCTCATGATTGGGGTATGATATAACATTGACTTAAGCCTCCCCCAAGATAGAGCAATACTTTCTCCTTCATGAGGCCAAAATTATATATATAATTCCGATCACGATGAATAGATGCATAGGATATTTTTTTAGTGAAATTCCAATTTCAATCGATTCCAATTCCAAGATCCAATATCATCGCTTAGCCTATACCATGCCAATGCTTTTCCCTTCAAAGATAAAGGGAAAACCTTCTTCTTAGCTTTATCCCCGGGTAAACCTGCAAGCTTAAATAATCCACAAATTTCATCCACATATATCGAGTGCATATCAGGATGTTCAGTTCCATCTCCTGCATAAGGATTTGCTAGCAGTTGTTCTATCATACTCGAAGGAATTTAATAATAATATTTTCACTAGGTGCAGTAGGTTGAGGGGAAACTAATTATGATTCCGGTCGAGGTGAAGATACCCCGAACAAACCCCTCAAAGGATTGTTCTCCATAGTAACAAGTGACAATAAATTTCAGCATGTAGTAATAATTTTTCCATACCGATTTCCACTTACCATGAGCGCTTCACTCCCTGACAATGGCACTAGAAAAGAGCCTTGATGAAGTATAGGGGATCAATTGTAGTCCTTTAGATAAGTAAGAGTGTCAAACCCAACGAGGAGCAGAAGAAAATGACAAGTGGTTTTCAGCAAGGCAAGCACTGAAATTATAAGTAACGAGTAGTTTGCTAGCAAGATAATTCGAGCAAGTAACGGTAACAACAAATAATATGAAGCAAGGTAACCCAATACTTTTGTGGCAAAGGATAGGCCAAAATAGTCTATTATGATAAGCAAAGCATTCTTGAGGGTACACGGGAATTTCATCTAGTCACTTTCGTCATGTTGGTTTGATTTTTGTTCGCTACTTTGATAATTTGATATGTGGGCGGACCGGTGCTTAGGTGTTGTTCTTACTTGAAAAAACATCCTACTTATGATTAACCCCCTCGCAACCATCCGCAACTACGAGAAAAGTATTAAGATAAAATCTAACCATAGCATTAAACTTTTGGATCCAAATCAGTCCCTTACGAAGCAGCACATAAACTAGGGTTTAAGATTCTATCACTCTCGCAACCCATCATCTAATAACTACTCCACAATGCATTCCCTTAGGCCCTAATATGGTGAAGTGCCATGTAGTCGACGTTCACATGACACCACTAAGGGAATCACAACATACATACCATTAAAATATTGAACACATATCAAGTTCACATGACCAGTTGCAATAAGATTTCTCCCGTGACCTCAAGAACAAAAGTAACTACTCACAAATGATAATCATGCTCAAGATCAGAGGGGTATTAAGTAGCATAATGGATCTGAACATATAATCTTTCACCAAATAAACCATGTAGCAATCAACTACAAGATGTAATCAACACTATTAGTCACCCACAAGCACCAATCTAAGGTTCCGGTACAAAGATTGAACACAAGAGATGAACTAGGGTTTGAGAGGAGATTGTGTTGGTGAAGATGTTGATGGAGATTGCCCTCCTCAATATGGGAGAGTTTTTGCTGATGATGACGATGATTTCCCACTCCGGGAGGTAAGTTCCCCCTACGGAATCGCTCCTGCCCAAGTTTCGCCTCTAGACGGCGGCGCTTCGTCCCGAAAGTAGTCCCCTTATTTTTTTTAGGTAAAAATGACTTATATACAAGAAGACGGGCACCGGAGGTGGGCCGAGGAGGGCACAACCCACCAGGGCGCGCTTGGGGGCCCTGGCGCGCCCATGTGGGTTGTGCCCACCTGGTGGGCCCCCTCTAGTAGTTATTTGCTCCAATAATTCTTAAATATTCCATAAAAATTCTCCATGAGGTTTCAGCTCATTTGGAGTTGTGTAGAATAGGTGGCCTAACGTAGCCTTTTCAGGTCCAGAATTCCAGCTGCCGGTATTCTCCGCCTTTGCGTGAACCTTGCATATTATGAGAGAAAAGGCATTAGAGTTACTCCATAAAGCATTATTATGCATAAGAACATCATAAATAATAGTAGGAAAATATGATGCAAAATGGACGTATCAACTCCCCCAAGCTTAGAGCTCGCTTGTCCTCAAGGGAAAACCAAAATCGAAAATCATGTCCACATGCTTAGAGAGAGAGGTGTCGATAAAAACAAAATACGGACATTGAAGCATCATGTATAATATTATAACGACAACACACTTTATTATAGAACTTTTATCACATAACTTTTATCACAAACTTCTCATGAACAAGTAACAATTCATCACAACATCGAAGTATAAAGCATAAACTCTACTGAAAACCAACAAACTATGATCTCAGTCAACTTTGCAACTACAATTCATTATCTTTTCAGGAAGGTCACGTATCGGAGCCTTTTGGCAAGTCCACATACTCAACCATCATATAGTCTTCTATGATTGCTAATACTCACCGCATACACATGAGCAAAAAGTTTCGACCGGACACATAGAAAGATAGGGGCTTATAGTTTTGCCTCCCAGTGTATTCACCTCAAGGGTGATGTCAACAATAATAACTCATGCCCACCTATTTCAATTGGATATATGTGCCTAGATCTTTCCTCACCACATGATTCTTGCAAAACGAGAAAAAATAAAAAGGGAAAGAGAGATACTTTGACTCTTGCATAAAAGTAAATACATAAAAGTAAAAGATAAGCCCTTCATAGAGGGAAGCAGAGGTTGCCATGCGCTTTTTGGTTGTATTCTCAATCTCTTAGTGCAAAAGAACGTCACATTATATTGCCCCTTATGATAGCAATTATGCAGTTTGCCGCCTTTATTATTTTCCATCACAAGTTCGTACAACGCTCAATTTTCTCTTACACTAAATGATCTAACACATTTAGAAGCAAATTCTATTACTTTATTGCACCGATGATAACTTACTTGAAGGATCTTAATCAATCCATAGGTAGGTATGGTGGACTCTCAAAACAAGATTTGGGTTAAGGGTTTTGGATGCACAAATAGTATCTCTACTTAGTGCGGAATTTTTGGCTAGTAAAGATAGGGGACAAGCACCACATGTTAAAGGATGTATGACAATATAACTTCTATGTGAATATGAACAAACATAAATCATTATGTTGTCTTCCTTGTCCCATGTCAACAATTTCGGCATATAATACTTTGTTGGGGGCTCACAATCATAAAAAATGTCCAAGATAGTGTATTTGCATATGAATCTTATCTTCCCTTATTAATTCTTTCATGAATTGCATCATTGACCAATGCTATGTTTGTTCAATCTCCAATAAATTTTACTACTTATACTCTTCCTTATGTGATGTCATTACTTACCATAAGATTATAATATGATCGTTTTCATTTATTTCCTTTCTTTTTATTAAACATGAAAGTAAAGAAACCAAAAATCAAACTAAACTTTATTATATAACTCACAAACAATTACAAGGATAGATAGATCACTAAGAAAACACTCGAAGAATGATCAAACTAAATTTTTATTCAACTATAGCAAAAGACAACTGAGGATCGAACTAAGATAAGTAAAGGCACAAGATAGTGATGGTGATACGATACCGGGGCACCTTCCCCAAGCTTGGCACAAGCCAAGGGGAGTGCCCATACCTGACAAGTCTCCTTTGGTGATGAAGAAGGTGGTGGTGATGAGGTAGTGGGTTTGTCCTTCTTCCTCAGCTTACGTGTGAGGATGGAATTTTTCTCCTTTAAGTCACTGATCTCCTGCTCGAGCTCTAATATCTTTTTGCATAATTCTTGCTTGTTTTCCTACAAGAGACGAAAGGGTATAAACTGAATCTTAGGTTTCTTGGCTTTGTTGGGGAGACTTGACTTCCTGAATTCCACGTGCATCTCCCCAGGTTGAGGCAAAGGAACTTCATCTTCGTCTGAGCTAGTCTCCTCCTCCCCTTTAGGATCATAGTCTTCTTCCTCCTCCGAAGTCCAACTATAGTACTCCACATCCCCATAAACCTTGGGGTTTGCGATATAATCACAACATACATACCATCAAAATATCAAACACATATCAAGTTCACATGATTACTTACAACAAGATTTCTCCCATGACCTCAAGAACAAAATTAACTACTCACAAATGATAATCATGCTCAAGATCAGAGGGGTATTAAATAGCATAATGGATCTGAACATATTATCTTCCACCAAATAAACCATATAGTAATCAACTACAAGATGTAATCAACACAACTAGTCACCCACAAGCACCAATCTAAGGTTCCGGTATAAAGATTGAACACAAGAGATGAACTAGGATTTTAGAGGAGATGGTGTTGTTGAAGATATTGATGGACATTTCCCTCCTCAAGATGGGAGAGTTGTTGGTGATGATGATGACGATGCTTTCCCCCTCCGGGAGGGAAGTTCCCCCGGTGGAATCACTCCGCCGGAGGGCAAAAGTGCTCCTGCCCAAGTTCCGCCTCGAGACGGTGGCGCTTCGTCCCGAAAGTCCTCCCCTTATTTTTTCTAGGTCAAAATGACTTATATAGCAAAAGAGGGGCACCGGAGGTGGGCCGAGGAGGGCACAACCCACCAGGGCGCGCTTTGGGGCCCTGGCGCACTCAGGTGGGTTGTGTCCACCTCGTGGGCCCCCTCTGGTAGTTATTTGCTCCAATAATTCTTAAATATTCCATAAAAAATCTCCGTGAAGTTTCAGCTCATTTGTAATTGTGGAGAATAGGAGGCAGGACGTAGCCTTTTCAGGTCCAGAATTCCAGCTGCCGGTATTCTCCCTCTTTGTGTGAACCTTACATATTATGAGAGAAAAGGCATTAGAATTACTCCATAAAACATTATTATGCATAAAAACATCAAAAATAACACTAGGAAAACATGATGCAAAATGGACGTATCAATTACCACCGAGCCTCTTGTAGGCGTTGGGACCAAAAAGATCCATATGAAGTAGCTCAAGCGGTCTTCTCGTGGTCATGATGTTCTTCACTGGATGACTTCCTCCAACCTGTTTGCCTGCTTGACAAGCACTGCAAAGTACATCCTTGTCAAATATGACATCTTTAACACCAAGGATATGATCACCTTTAATAAGTTTATCAAGATTTCGCATACCCACGTGACCTAACCTTCTATGACATAACCAACCTTTAGAATATTTAGCAATTAACCAACCTTTAGTGAAATCAACAATGTATAGATCACCTCTACAAATACCGGCCAAAACCATATTATGATAACCTCTTCGAAACACTTGGCTATCTATTTCAGTAAATAGAACATTGAAACCGAAGTCAGCTAGTCCAGATACGAAAACTAGATTAGAAACAAGAGATTCAACGAGCATAACGTTTTGGATTGAGATATCATGGGAGATGGCCACCTTACCAAGGCCAACTACCTTACCCTTTGAGTTATCACCAAAAGTGACATACTTCCAGGTACCGTCGTTTTCATCAAGCTCATGAAACATGTCCTTATCTCTGGTCATATGATCCGTACATCCACTATCAAGAACCCATTCCTTTCCTCCAGCCATGTAACCACGAAGGTTAGCCATAAGACCAAAGTGTCTCATTGAATCATCAAGATCAAAGTCACTATCATCATCCTCGTCATAATATCCATGCTCACCATCATCATATGAATGATCATCACCTAGAGAGAGTGATTCATTAGATGTATGACCATGACAATGTGCATGCTTATGAGTTCTAATGACTTGTGAAATGATGCTACTAATGACTCCAACATCTCCTTTGGCACGCATGAGGTGACGACGCTCAAATAGACAATCATCAAATTTAGGATCACTAGTATCCATTTTTTGAAAAGAAATGGACTTCTGAAGAATCTCATCTAGATTTTTTCAATGAATAGTTTGGAAAGCACTCCTCAAGATATTTCCATATAGTATAGGCACATTCAAATGTGTGCAAGCACACAAGCAAATTCCTAGGCAATCCTCTCATGATAAGCTCAGTAGTTCTAAGATTGCGGGTCATGTCAAGATACTCATCGGGGGTAGGATGCAAAGGATCAATGGGAGGCGCGTAAGGGCTAGTAATGTACTTGTGCAAATTATATTCATTGAAAATCTCAAGCATATCATTCTTCCAAGAGCTATAGAACTCTACATCAAGCATAAGCACTCTATGTCTAATACTCCCAATCGTAGAATCCTCCATCGTCCTTCAATGGTGATTAAACCAAAGCAATGGAGACCAAAGCTTTGATACCAATTGAAAGGATCGAGAAGAGGGGTCTAGAGGGGGTGATTAGACCCTCAACATGTAAAAGTGGCAACTTTTAAGTTCTTCAAGTTGAGGTGGAGTTTTAGCACAAGTTTAAGCATTCACAATACATTTCAGGCTAGCATGGCAAGAGTAAGAGCAGCGGAAAGAGTAAAGCATGCCAAGTGCAAGAAAGTAAAGGGATGGGATTGGAGTCTGCAAATGAAATGAAGACACAGAGATTTTTGGCGTGGTTCCGATAGGTGGTGCTGTCGTACATCCACGTTGATGGAGACTTCAACCCACAAAGGGTAATGGTTGCGCAAGTCCACGGAGGGCTCCACCCATGAAGGGTCCATGAAGAAGCAACCTTGTCTATCCCACCATGGCCATCGCCCACAAAGGACCTGCCTCACTCGGGTAGATCTTCACGAAGTAGGCGATCTCCTTGCCCTTACAAACTTCTTGGTTCAACTCCACAATCTTGTCGGGGGCTCCCAAGCGACACCTAACCAATCTAGGAGACACCACTCTCCAAAACATAATAGATGTTGTGTTGATGATGAACTCTTTGCTCTTGTGCTTCAAATGATAGTATCCCCAACACTCAACTCTCTCACACAGATTTGGATATGGTGGAAAGATGATTTGAGTGGAAAGCAACTTGGGGAATGATAGAAATCAAGATTCTTGTGGTTGGATTGGAATATCTTGATCTCAACACATGAGTAGGTGGTTCTCTCTCAGAAAATATAGGCTGGAAGTGTAGGCACGTTCTGATGGCTCTCTCACCAATGAAGAAGGGGTGGAGGGGTATATATAGCCTCCACACAAAATCCAACCATTACACACATTTGACCCAGCTTGGTCAGACTGAATAGAAGAACTCAGTAAAACCGATTCAGGTCAAAATGTGAATGTTAGGAATCTCGGTAGGATCGACTGGAACAACTCAGTGGGACCGATGTACTAGGGCTAGGGCAAAACCTCATCTCGATGGCGCCGATTGTGTGAACTCGGCGAGACCAATTTCAGCAAAGAGCAAACAAAGAGTTGGTCAAGCAAACTCGATGTGACCAATCGCTCATTTTGGTGAGACCAAAATGTTACAAAAGGGAAACACAGAGTTTGCATGGCCACCTCGGTGAGACCGAGATCTGTATCGGTGTGACCGAGGTGTTAGGGTTTCTCATAGTGGTTATGTTAAATGACCTCGATGGCGCCGGATAGAGAATTTTTGTGGGGCCGAGTTTGACTTTGGGTTTTGGACATATTTGGAATAAGAAAGTGGTTGAGGGCTTTGGGCCAATATCACAAAGCATTTTGAGCAAGTAGACCATTTAGCAACACCTCATCCCCTTTTAATAGTATTGGCTTTCCTATGGACTCAATGTGATCTTGGATCACTAAAATGTAAATGAAGAGTCTTGAGCTTTTGCCAACATGTGTCCTTAGCATTTTGAAGGGGTTCCACATCCTCTTGTCCATTCCACGCCATTGTTGAACTTGTCTGAAATGCATCTAGATAAAACCATTAGTCCAACAAGAGATATGTTGACATTAATTACCAAAATCACCCAGGGAGCACTTGTGCTTTCAATATCCCCCTTTTTGGTAATTGATGACAACATACATCAAAGCTTTAGATTAAAGATATATGCAGAGTAATGGGTAAAGCTTTGGAAAGACATGTAACATACATAAGCTCCCCCTACATGTATTCACTATGTGTTATTGCTTTGTTTTGGTTCTCTATTAAAAGGAGGCCTTAATATCCCTTAGTTTCCTTATGGACCCCGCTGCCACGGGTGGGTAGGACAAAAGATTCAATGCCTACATTATATTTATGAACTGGAGCTAGTTCTGTGTCGCCCTGGGTTATGACTGTTATATAATGAATATTATCCAACATAATCACCGATCCAATGCCTACGAGCTTTCCACATATGTTCTTGCTAACTTACTATCGTTGCTAATGATGTTACAACTGCTACAAAATTATCACTGCTTTTGTTACCGTTACTATTACTGTTACTATCACTCTATCACTATCAAACTATCATATTACTGTGCTACTGATCACTTTGCTGTAGATATTAAATCTCTAGGTGTGGTTGAATTGACAACTCAACTGCTAATACTTGCAAATATTCTTTGGCTCCCCTTGTGTCGAATCTATAAATTTGGGTTGAATACTCTACCCTCGAAAACTATTGTGATCCCCTATACTTGTGGGTTATCAAGACCTTTTTCTAGCGTCGTTGCCAGGGAGCATAACCATATTTGTTGAGTCACTTGGGATTTATATCTATTGATCACTATGAAGAATCTGAAAGATACCAGAACCAAGGGTGTTCCCTCTAAGACGAGGGGAGCACTACAAAAAAAAGACACATCTGAGACATTTTGGGCCGAACAAAATAAATCTGTCATACTTATGACACTTCTATGACGATAATTGTGACAAAACCCGGTATCATCATAGATGTGGTGGGCTCCTACTTCTATGACAAAAAATCATGACAAAAATGGGCTTTTTGTCCTGGGCGGGCCGGAGACACAGCTGCATGACATTCTTTGGGCCGTCCATGACGGAAAAACCCGTGGTAGAAACGAGGGCGAGGAAAATTTCGGGGAGTTCCCAGTTACGGTGGGTGGTAGGGGGCCAAGCGATGCGCGTTTCTCTCGTACATGTACGCGCATGTGTGCGAGGCATTGGGCTCTAACTGAACCCGAGCGAGGCGTCACCTAACTGAACCCGAGCAATTGCACTGCAGGCTACGTGCTACTAAACCCAAGCGATCGAGCGATTCCTTTGCTACTGCTGCTAACTGAAGCCGATCGATGCTGCCTCTGGATGAACAGTGAGCGTTAAAGGGGGGGTTGGATGAACATTGAGTGGTGGGGGTGGATGAACAGGACCCCGTGGCGTTGCCTTTGGATGAATAGGACCCCGATCGATCGAGCCGGTTGGGGCTGGATGAACAGGACCCCGTGGAGGGCCGGATGAACAGGACGACCCCGTGGAGGGTTGGATGAATAGTAGATGGTGGAGGGCTGGATGAACAGTAGCCCGTGGAGGGGTGGTTGAATAGTAGCCGGTGGAGTAACGCGCATTGGAGGCTGGATGAACAGGAGCCCGTGGAGGCTGGAGGAGGTCGACGGTGGATGAACAGTAGCCCGTGGAGGCTGGAGGAGGTCGACGGTGGAGATGAACAGTATCCCGTGGAATCCCGTTTTGCGGTACGCCACACCCCTCCCAATGAACAGGACCCCCGTTTCGACCGTAGCGCTCCAACACAAGTCTGTTTCGTCCGTTTTGCGGTACACCACACCCCTCCCGATCAACACGACCCCTGTTTCGACCATAGGAGGTCCGTTTCCTCTGTTTTGCGGTACGCCAGACCCCTCCCGATGAACAGGATCCCGTTTTGAACGTGGACGGTCGAACACAAGGCCGTTTCCTCCATTCTGCGGTACGCTAGGCCTCGTTTCCATCGCCTGTTCCATCCAAGCCCTCCCGATGAACACGACGACGCATTTCATTCCGACCCAGCCGGTTGGCTCCCCATGAACACGACGATGACGTTGTTTCTCCATTCTGACCCAGCCATGTACACGAGCCCTGTCCGTATGTATGCGCGAGTAGGCATTCGAGACCCCGCCCGTATGTACACATACATGGTCGTATTTTATTTCTTGCACACTGGCCGCTGTACGTACGTGTACATGCTACATGCGTGCCTCTACTACGACACGTGCACGCCTCTACTACGACACGTGCGTGCCTCTACATCGGCCAGTATCTACATACATGTTCGCGACCAGAATGATAACGCTACGTACGCTTCAACCAGGTGGGTCCCAACTGTCAGGCACTTCCTTGCATGCGAAGATGTAGCTGGTGGGTCCCAGCAGTCAGGGGGGGCGAATCCTTTTATTTTTCCCGGACACACTTCCTCGCGTGCGAAGATATAGCTGGTGGGTCCCAACAGTCAGGGGGGAAACGTTTTTTTGCGAAATACAGTGACCTGTCTGGTGGGTCCCAGCTGTCAGGTGGAGGAATCATTATTTTCCGTGTAATAAGGAGGAACTTCTTTGCTGTGGCCGTGGACCCAGCTGTCAGCCTCTCCACGTACAGTCCACGTCTGATGGAAGTCGTTACTTGATCATGTTGACCACGCCATGCCGAGAGCACCATGGCGGTGGACGATGGCGAGGCCTAGGAAGGGGACGACGCGGAGCCGGGGAAGACGTGGTAGTGGATGCCCACGCGGAGAGGTGTACGAGGGTTCACTGGTTCGGCTGCGGTGTGAGGCTGCCGTCGCCGCAGAATAACAGGGGGTGTGGGTGAGTGGAGGGATGGCCCGGCACAGCCGGCCACGGGAGGCAGGAGTAGGCGGCACGACCGGCGCTGCTTTGGGCGGCTGGAGCAAGAAGGCCAAAGGTTGAAGAAGCACGACGGCCGTTGGATGGACAACTTTCGGTCACTGCAGCTAGAATCGTTTATATTGACTAAGTTTACAAAGCCCTTGGTACGTCAACTTACTAGGCCCACAGGTCAGCTTCCAAAATGGTGCACCCCAGATGTCAGGGGGAGGAATCATTTTTTGGGCGGGTGAAGCTAGAATATTCGAGATTGAAGAAGAAGCACGGCATCCGTTGGATGGACATCCAACGGCCGCTTCTGCTAGAACCGTGTGTTGACTATAAGTTGACAAAGCCTTGCATACGCGTCAACTCTCTTTTTTAGGGGACGCGTCAACTTAGTAAGGCCACAAGTGTGTGGCAGAGAACTTATAGCCCATTAGAGATTTGTAACAATGTGCAGCCCATTTTTGAATTCTAATGGAATTTACTACAGCCCATTTACAGTTTGTTAAAAGTACAGCCCATTTCAACCAACCGTTCAAAACAGAATTCAATAAAATTTCCCACATTTTGATGGGATCCGAAATGTTTTTATCCTGAAATTTCTAGTTAGATTAAATACAATTTCAATATAAATTTATATTATGTAAAAATCCAACGAAACATTGCGCTCACAACAATTAGGAAATTAAAATTTTCAATATCCAAAAATAATATTTTATAAAGTAATTACGTGTTTGGTGCATTTTTTTTATAGTTACTGCCCAGTTTTTATAATTATATACATCCCATATATTATTTCTTAAAGTCCATTTTCTTGTTAAGCCTAATGCATCCCTCCTAGGAAAGATTTGCAGCCCACGGGGCGGAGAATAACAACTTGACCTTGCCTGGGTATTCCTAAAAAAAAGTATAGCTGGGCTAGCCATTTTCAGCTTGAAAACAATTATTATCTGGGCTGGATATCTGGCCTGTGCTAGACGGGCCACAGCCCGCCCAGTTAATACATGCAGCGATGTTTTCGTTGTTGTTCAGAGGAGAAAAATTAATATCTGGGCTAAACATCGAAAAACTCTGTAGTGCTCACACCTCAAAAACACAAATACTGCTTGAGCTGCTTGGTCCCAGCTGTCGGCCGCTTCTTGTGCAATTCTCTCGTTTATTGACTACATAGGTTGACAATGGTGCGGGACCGTGATGTCAGGAAACCAGGAGGAAGTAAAAAAAATATAGTTATATATATAATAAGGAGGCACTTGCGTATGTGAGGCTATGGCCCTGGTGGGTCGCCATTGTCATCCTCTCCAAGTAAAGCCATCTCATCGCCCGCACGCGCTTTCTGCCCGAAACAGTCAGCGCCACCCGCCCCGCTTCCCGGTGCAAGCGATTGCTCTGCCTTCAAATGACACAAGTGTCGTCCGTCCGTCCATCTGCTGCCCACATTAATGATATGCGGTTGCCAAGGCGGCTACTCCGGCGCCACACGTCCGTCCCTTCGCCGCCCACCATTGCTATATAAACTGATGCGCCGGCCATAGCCGTAGTCATCCGCATATGTTCCCTTTCTCCTGTCCACATCACTACTACCCACCATGGCTTCCTCGCGCTCCAGCGCTCTTCAGGATGGGCGGACAACGGACCACAAGGAGATGGCAGCCATTGCTGCCGACCGGCTGGCTGGCAGGCAGTCGGAGGATGACGACGTCCCAACGGAGAACATGGTAGTCGACGATCCGGCGCCAACCCCCCTCCGCGCCATCCTTGCTGGTGCATTGCACCATGACCATCGGCGAGGCCCATGCCCAATATATGGACACGGTGAGGCAGATGCGTGAGGAGCAGTTCCGGGAGGCGCAGGCCGATGCCGCCTACAACCACCATCTCCTCCAGGAGCACCTGCATGCGGAGGAGCAGACCGCCACGGAGCGGGCGGAGCAGGAGGCGTTGCTCGACTCATACCACTCTGCCTGCGAGGGCCGCTGAGGGAGTCCTAGATTAGGGGCTATCCGGACAGCCGGACTATATAGTTTGGCCGGACTGTTGGACCGTGAAGATACAAGACTCAAGACTTCGTCCCGTGTCCGGCTGGGACTCTCCTTTGCATGGAAGACAAGCTTGGCGATCCGGATATTATATTTCCTTCTTTGTAACCGACTCCATGCAAACCCTAGCCCCCTTTGGTGTTTATATAAGCCGGAGGATTTAGTCCTTGGAGGGACGATCACAATCATAATCATTAGAGGCTAGCTTCTAGTGTTTAGCCTCTATGATCTCATGGTAGATCAACTCTTGTAATACCCATATCATCAATATCAATCAAGCAGGAAGTAGGGTTTTACCTCCATCGAGAGGGCCCGAACCTGGGTAAAACATCGTGTCCCTTACCTCCTATTACCATCAGCCTTAGACGCACAGATCGGGACCCCCTACCCGAGATCCGCCGGTTTTCCATGCATGCCCCGGTTCTGCATAACTGAGCGGGTATTCGGATACACCCCGGACTGTCGGATCCGGGGGCTGAAGCGAAAAGGTCCGCCATGACAAATGATTTTAATCCGGCTAGGGACTACATATGTCCATTGAATTACATAGTCACTTAGACTGACTATATTCTTCCTCTATACCATCCAACAGGCTATCTAGTTTACAATCCTGTTGGGAATCCTTTGCGGCTAACGCTACCTGGTCGTACACCAGACTCACGGGAATTTCTTGCCCATCTGGCCCCGCCGGTCCGACTTAGGCCATATGGTTTGGGTCAAGCTTGATGTAGCGCGTCTTCACCATAGCCCGGGCTTCTCTTGCACCTTGTCGGCAGGCTAACATCTTTCACAATCGGAAGCGCCGCCGTGCTCCTTGGAGCATATCCACGAGCTCCCCCATGCCCTTCGGCAGGAAGCTTGATGGCCACAAGGCATGGGCAATACCCTGCATCACCTGCCGAGCTCGCTCGTGCAGCTGTGAGAGGTCTTGCAGCAAATCGCCTGTAGATGCGGGTATCTCCTCTTCAGGGCGGCCCGTCAACATACCTACAAATAAAAATTCTTTCAATATGCTTCCTTGCCGAGCTGTACTACAGTTCGTCTAGGCACTTACCATAAATGTCGCAACGAAGCCTTCTGTTCTCCCTCACGAAGTCCGCCAGCTGAGCGCAAACATCTTTTAATTCGACGCCCAACCAGACATTGGCATCTTGAAGATTGTTCTTCTCCTGCCTAACTTGCGTAAGAACACGCTCGCCAGCTTTTAGCTGCCTTTGGAGATGTGACTCATTACTTCTTACGACCTCCGGATTCACCCCGGGATTGTCTGCAGAATTTTCTGTTAGACTTATCATACAAAGCAACTTAATAACCGATACATTTCCATACAATTGAGACAAATGTTACCAGATGAGGCCTTCTGGGATTCCTCTAGCTTGGCAACCGTGGCCCTCTGCTCGGTCTTGCACTCCTCCAGCTCTCGAGACAATTGGGCATTCTTATCTACAAGGACCTGTCCATAAATTGATCCTTCAAACAGTTGTTCCAACCGTTCCAAGTCTCAGGGGCTACTGCTATACATGCTTATCAAATTTTCTTACCCGTATATCTTTGGCATACTAGTCCGTCGCCTGAGCAAGCCCGCCTTGAGCAGCTCGTATGTATGCATCTCCTGAATTGAAAGCATTAAGTGCCTCTTCGGAAAAGATGTTGTTGCAAAGTACGGCTCGTCAGCGCCGGTGATTCATGGCACTCTCTACTTCATAATTCGTGGCGGAGAGCATATCCGCATCCTTTGTGAGAGGACAACTCGGCATCGGCCCCGCGTCTGCTTCCTCTCTCGAAGCCGGTCCTGGAATCCGGCTGGTGGAAGCGTGATTGGCAGGATCTCCGGATATAGTTTGGCTACTCCTCTTTCTGCCAGGACACAAAGGGCGCTGTCACATTTCAAACACAATAATCACATAGCAGGTTTTTACCATACCTGTAGTAGTGTTTCGGCCCTAATCGCCTTCCTCCTAAGCCTTCCCGATCCGGACGCCCTTTGCCGACGAGCCCCCAGGGGCTCGGCGCCGTGTTCTGACTGTCGTCTCTACAACAATACGACACTTCAGGTATAAGGCATGGCATCAGAAAGGAGTCCTCTTCAGAAGATAGGTTTTTTTGGCTTGGCTTACACGCGATGCAGGTAGCAGTTCGGGATAGTCGGTGATAATATCCACTGAGGCGCCATCGCAGCTCGCCTGATAAAATGTCCCGTTGACGAGCTCCACAGAAATATCCGGGTCTTCTTCAAGTCCTGGATCGAAGGCCCTTCCGGGGTCCTCTGGCTGCGGGGAGGGGCTGGAGAATCCTTCTACGGCCCTCCTCAGTTCCTGCTCGAAAATATTGAGGTAAATAATCTTGACGAAGGACGCCAAAATGAATGAAACGGGGAAAGAGTGACGACTTATCCAGCTTGGGGGGTTGTACATAGAAAACCCATCCCATGGTTTAATATGAAGGAATTCTTCTTCTTCTCCTTTATACAAATCGGACAATATCCTCGCCAGAGCAGTGGCGGAGTCCGGACCCTTACGACCATAGTGGGTGGCATCATCTTCCCCATTGTCGTGCCACATGGGCTTCCCCCGATATTGAAGCGGATGCACTCCCCGCATTGTGCATATTGCCATAACTTCGACTATTGTCAGCCCTGATTTGGCCGGTAACTTTATCCTGCTCATCAGGAAGTGTATTTCTCTGGTATCCTCCTCTCGGGGGGCCCGAGGGCGCCAACTTAGGCGTGCCTTCGGTGGAGCATTACTGAACTCAGGGAGACCTGTCCGGATTGGATCCGAAACGGGAACGCCGTCCACATAAAACCACTCTGAGGGCCAGTTCTCCGGTGCCTTCTTGGGAGTACCGGGTAGGTATCCGATCTCGGCGACGCGCCATACTTTGGCTCCGCCCACCTGACACATGGATTCCCCCTGGTCGTGAGGAATGAGGCAGAACAACTTCTTCCATAACCCGAAGTGAGCCTCGCAACCCAGAAATAGTTCACAAAGGGCGACGTATCCTGCTATATGCAATACCGAGGCAGGGGTGAAGTTGTGCAACTGGAGACCATAGAACTCCAGGAGCCCGCGAAAGAATGGTTGGATTGGAAACCCGACGCCTCTTAGCAGATGCGGGATGAGGCATATTCGTTCCCCGGGGGATGGATTAGGAAATCTCTCCGCTTGCTCCCCGCCATTATAGGTGGCTATTCCGACTCGGACGGGGACCATGAACGCCGGTGGAAGAAACCCTTGGGTCTGCAGCTTTATCAAACGACTTTGAGGAACTGAACACTCTTCCCAGTCGCCTAGCTTGGAGGGAGGGGAACGAGAGGAAGAGCTGCGGCGACCGGCCATGTTGGAATGGTTCTTTCCAGAGCACTATGTTGGATGCTTGCTCGAGGGAAGAGGGTGAGGCTTGGATATGAGAATCCCTGCCTCTTCAAATAGACGGTTTGCCTGCCAGACCAGGGGTGGCAAATGTAAAAATGCCTCGGCTCCTCGTATTCGCTCGACACGTGGAGATGGTCATTATTGAAGCACAGAAGCCGAGGAGTACAACATTGATGGGAAGCCGGACACTGTTCATTCCAACAGGTACTTTGGAGTATTCGGAGATGGAACCCTCCTTGCAATGCCGAAGACAAACTGCACGCCGGACTCATCATCATTGAAGCCTGGTTCAGAGGCTACTGAGGGAGTCCTGGATTAGGGGGTATCCGGACAGCCGGACTATATACTTTGGCCGGACTGTTGGACCGTGAAGATACAAGTATCAAGACTTCATCCCGTGTCCGGATGGGACTCTCCTTTGCGTGGAAGAAAAGCTTGGCGATCTGGATATTATATTTCCTTCTTTGTAACCGACTCCATGTAAACCCTAGCCCCCTCCAATGTCTATATAAACCGGAGGGTTTAGTCCTTGGAGGGATGATCACAATCATAATTATCATAGGCTAGCTTCTAGGGTTTAGCCTCTATGATCTCATGGTAGATCAACTCTTGTAATACCCATATCATCAATATCAATCAAGCAGGAAGTAGGGTTTTACCTCCATCGAGAGGGCCCGAACCTAGGTAAAACATCATGTCCCTTACCTCCTATTACCATCAGCCTTAGACACACAGATCGGGACCCCCTACCCGAGATCCGCCGGTTTTGACACCGACATCCGCCTCGAGCGCTGGCGGTACCGCATGCGGGTGGCGGAGGCTGCGACCGCCTACAAAGAGGGTGATGAAGCGGGCAAGGCGCTGTTTGGCGAGACCGAGTGTCCGTGTCAATATCGGCGGATCTCGGGTAGGGGGTCCCGATCTGTGTGTCTAAGGCTAATGGTAACAGGAGGCAAGGGACACGATGTTTTACCCAGGTTCAGGCCCTCTCGATGGAGGTAAAACCCTACTTCCTGCTTGATTGATATTGATGATATGAGTGTTACAAGAGTTGATCTACCACGAGATCGTAGAGGCTAAACCCTAGAAGCTAGCCTATGATTATTATGATTGTGTCTCTAAGGACTGAACTCTCCGGTTTATATAGACACTGGAGAGGGCTAGGGTTTACATGGAGTCGGTTACAAAGAAGGAAATATAATATCCGGATCGCCAAGCTTGTCTTCCACACAAAGGAGAGTCCCGTCTGGACACGGGACGAAGTCTTGAGTCTTATATCTTCACGGTCCAACAGTCCGGCCAAAGTATATAGTCCAGCTGTCCGGATACCCCCTAATCCAGGACTCCCACAGTAGCACCTGAACCAGGCTTCAATGACGATGAGTCCGGCGCGCAGTTTTGTCTTCGGCATTGCAAGGCGGGTTCCATCTCCGAATACTCCAAAATACCTGTTGTAACAAACAGTGTCCCGCTTCCCATCAACGTTGTACTCCTCGGCTTCTGTGCTTCAATAATGACCATCTCCATGTGTTGAGCGAATACGTGGGGCCAGGGCATTTTTGCATTTGCCACCCCGGTCCTACAAGCAAAACCGTCCATTTGAAGGGACGGGGATTCTCAGATCCAAGCTTCACCTTCTTCCCTTGAGCGAGCATCCCACAGAGCGTGCCCAGAAAAAATCATTCCAGCATGGCTGGTCGTCGCAGCTCCTCCTCTCGCTCCCGTAGCTCTAGGGCAGGGGATTGGGAAGAATGTTTGGTTCCTCAAAACCGCTTAATAGAGCTGCAGACCCAAGGGTTTCTTCCACCGGCGTTCATGGTCCCGGTCCGAGCCGGAATAGCCACCTACAATGGCGGGGAGCAAGCGGAGAGATCTCCTAATCCATCCCTGAGGGAGCGAATATGCCTTATCCCGCACCTACTAAGGGGCGTTGGGTTTCCAATCCGCCCATTCGTTCGCGGGCTCCTTGAGTTCTACGGCCTCCAGTTGCACAATTTCACCCCTGCCTCCGTACTGCATATAGCAGGATACATCGCTCTTTGTGAACTATTTCTGGGCTGCGAGGCTCACTTCGGTTTATGGAAGAAGTTGTTCTGCCTCGTTCCTCGCAACCAAGGGAATCCATATGTCAGGTGGAGAAGCCGAAGTATGGCGCGTCGCCGAGACCGGATACCTATCCGGTACTCCCAAGAAGGTATCGGAGAACTGGCCCTCGGAGTGGTTTTATGTTGATGACGTTCCCCTCCCGGATCCAGTCCGGACAGGTCTCCCTAAGTTCAGTAATGCTCCACCGAAGGCACGCCGAAGTTGGCGCCCTCGGGGCCCCCAAGAGGAGGATACCAGAGAGATATACTTCCTGATGAGCAGGATAAAGTTATTGGCCACATCGGGGCTGACAATAGTCGAGGTTATGGCAATATGCATAATGCGGGGAGTGCAGCCGCTTCAATATCGGGGGAAGCCCATGTGGCACTACAACGGGGAAGATGATGCCACCCGCTGTGGTTGTAAGGGTCCGGACTCCGCCAGTGCTCTAGCGAGGATGTTCTCCGATTTGTATAAAGGAGAAGAAGAAGAATTCCTTCATATTAAGCCGCGGGATGGGTTTTCTATGTACAATCCTCTGAGCTGGGTAAGTCGTCACTCTTTCCGCCCCCTTCATTCATTCTGGCGTCCTTCGCCAAGATTATTTACCTTGATGTCTCTGAGCAGGAACTGAGAAGGGCTGTAGAAGGATTCTCCAGCCCCTCCCTGCAGCTAGAGGACCCCGGAAGGGCCTTCGATCCAGGACTCGAAGAAGACCCGGATATCACTGTGGAACTCGTCAACGGGACATTTTATCAGGCGAGCTGTGATGGCACCTTAGTGGCTATCATCGCCGACTATCCCGTACTGCTACCCGCATCGCGTGTAAGCAAAGACAAAAACCCTATCCTCTGAAGAGGACTCCTTTCTGATGCCATGCCTTATGCCTGAGATATCGTTTTTTAGAGACGACAGTCGGAACACGGCGCCGAGCCCCTGGGGGCTCGTCAGCAAAGGGCGTCCGAATCGGGCAGGCTTAAGAGGAAGGCGGTTAGGCCAAAATGCCGCTACAGAGGTATGGTAAAAACCTTCTTTGTGATTATTGTGTTGAAATGTGACAGCGCCCTTTGCGTCCTGGCAGAAAGAGGAGTAGTCGGACTGTATCCGGGGATCCTGCCAATCACGCCTCCACTAGCCGGAATCCAGGACCGGCTTAGAGAGAGGAAGCGGACGCGGTGCCGATGCCGAATTGTCCTCTGATGGAGGATGCGAATATGCTCTCCGCCACGAATTCCGAAGTAGAGAGTGCCATGAATCACCGGCGCCGACGGGCCGTACTACGCAACAACATCTTTTCCGAAGAGGCATTTAATGCTTTCAATTCGGGAGACGCATATATCCGAGATGCTCAAGGAGGGCTTGCCCGGGTGACGGACCAGTATGCCAAAGATATACGGGTAAGAAAAATTGATAAGCATATATAGCAGTATGCCCTGAGACTTTAAACGGTTGGAACAACTATTTTAAGGATCAATTTATGCACAGGTCCTTGTAGATAAGAATGCCCAATTGTATTGAGAGCTGGAAGAGTGCAAGACTCAGCTGAGGGCCACGGTTGCCAAGCTAGAGGAATCCCAGAGGGCCTCATCTGGTAACATTTATCTTAATTCTATGGAAATGTACCAGTTAGTAAGTGGCTTGTATGATAAGTCTAATAGAAAATTCTGCAGACAATCCAGGAGTGAATCCGGAGGTCGTAAGAGGTGACGAGTCACATCTCCAGAGGCAGCTAAAAGCTGGCGAGCGTATTATTACGCAAGTTAGGCAGGAGAAGAACAATCTTCAAGATGCCAATGTCCGGCTGGGCGTCGAATTAGGAGATGTTCGCGCTCAGCTCGCGGACTCCGTGAAGGAGAACAGAAGGCTTCGTCGTGGCATTTATGGTAAGAGCCAAGACGAACTGTAGTACAGCTCGGCGAGGAAGCATATTGAAAGAATTTATATCTGTAGGTATGTTGAAGGGCCGCCCTGAAGAGGAGATGCCCGCGTCTGCAGGCGATTTGCTGCAAGACCTCTCAGAGCTGCACGAGCGAGCTCGGCAGGTGATGCATGGTATTTCCCAGGCCTTGTGGCCATCCAGTTTCCTGCCAAAAGGCATGGGGGAGCTCGTGGATATGCTCCAAGGAGCACGGCGGCGCTTCCGATTGTGGAAGATGTCGGCCTGTCGACAAGGTGCAAGAGAAGCCCGGGCTATGGTGAAGACACGCTACACCAAGCTTGACTCGAACCATATGACCGAAGTTGGACCGGCGGGGCCAGATGGGCAAGAAATTCCCGTGAGTTTAGTGTATGACCAGGTAGCATTAGCCGCAAAGTATTCCCAACAGGATTGTAAGTTAGATAGCCTGTTGGACGGTATAGAGGAGGAGTATAGTCAGTCCAAGTGACTATGTAATTCAATGGACATATGTAGTCCCTAGCCGGATTAAAATCATTTGTCATGGCGGACCTTTTCGCTTCAGCCCCCGGATCTGACAGTCCGGGGTGTATCCGAATACCCGCTCAGTTATGCAGAACCGGGGTATGCGTGGAAACCAGGCATAGGGGTCACAAGTGCTTGAACAGACAAGTACCCAACTAACTATGTTATATTACATGGATTGTAAGAAACATCTTCCAGGGAGAATAGTTCCGTTAAGGGTTCCTTTCCCTGGGTACGCATGCAGCGATGTACATGTCCGGACTGCGAATAGAGACGCGGTATGTAAAACTTCTGGGGATTCACGTTGTGATAAACGAAAAAAACATCTTTTGTTCATCGACCAAATATTCCCTTAAGAACGCTAGCTTTTGGCTTCACCCAGTCTGAGGTACACATACGGCTGAACCAGCAGTAACAATCGCAGAGGTGCTCCCCTTATGCCCTAGCCGAATTAATGGGAACGTAGGGCATAAACACAAGAGCCAGGCAACCCAGCATGGCTACATCTTAAGTCATATCAATGCATATAGTGGTCAAGAAAAGGCACATATGGAAAAAGAACGCATATGTGATAGGCAAGAAGCCATGAAAGCAATTATATTTAGCTTTCGTATAGGAAGCCCCCAGGTATGGCTTACACACATAGTGCGGCCGGAGTGATCCGAGCATCCGAAGAAAAAAGGGGGAGAAAGGAAAAAAGGTGGAGGAACGTAATTAAAAAGGATTGGTAAGGAGACAAACACTGCGTTCAGCGCTAGGCGTAGAATCTCCGGAGTCTGGTCGCGTTCCATGGGTTCGGCTTGAGTCTGTTATCGGATGCATTACGTAGGTGGTAGGCTCCTCTAGTGAGAACTTTGTCGATAATGAAGGGACCCTCCCACTTAGGTTTAAGTTTGTCCTTCTTCTTCTCTGGTATGCATAGAACGACTTCGCCAATATTATAAGTTTTGGCCCGCACTTCTCTGCTTTGGTACCGTCGAGCCTGCTACTGATAGAATGCGGAACAGGATTTTGCGACGTCGTGCTCCTCCTCCAGGGCATCTAAGTTATCCTTCCGGTCTAACTCTCCTTCTCTTCGTACATGCGTACGCGAGGTGAATCATGTATTATGTCGCAGGGTAGCACTGCTTCTGCGTCGTATACCATAAAAATGGTGTGTATCCGGTGGTGCGATTCAGCGTGGTCCGCAGCCCCCAGAGTACGGAGTCGAGCTCATCGACCCAGTGCATGTCCTATTCTGTCAAGGAACGCACTAGTCTGGGTTTGATGCCACTCATGATGAGACCGTTTGCACGTTCGACCTGGCCGTTTGTTTGGGGATGGTAGACGGAGGCGTAATCGAGCTTAATGCCCATGTTGCCGCAGCAAGTTTTCACTTCATCGGCTGTGAAGTTTGAGCCGTTGTCAGTGATGATGCTGTGGGGGATGCCGTATCAGTGTACAACCCCGGATATGAAGTCTATCACTGGTCCGGATTCGTCCATTTTGACTGGTTTGGCTTCTATCCATTTGGTGAACTTGTCCACCATGACCAATAAGTATTTTTTTTCTTATGGCTTCCCCCTTTAAGGGGTCCGACCATATCCAGCCCCCAGACCGTGAAGGGCCCAGTGATGGGGATTGTTTGGAGAGAGGTAGGGGGCATGTGGCTCTGATTCGCAAAGAGCTGGCAACCGATGCAGTGTTGGACAAGGTCTTGTGCGTCTGCTCGGGCTGTAGGCCAATAAAAGCCTATGCCAGAGGCCTTGCTGACAAGTGCCAAGCCGCAGCGTGGTGTCCGCCGAGTCCGGCATGGATTTCAGCCAAGAGCTACCGCCCTTCCTCTTCGGAGATGCATCTTTGGAGCACTCCGGTCGCACTTTTCTTATAGAGTTCCCCCTCATGGACTTTGTAGGCTTTGGAACGCCGCATGATGCAACGTGCTTCATTTTGGTCCTCGGGGAGCTCCTGCCTATTTAGGTAGGCCAAGAAGGGCTCAGTCCACGAGGCGATTACAACCATGATTTCGTGGGCCGAAGGTGTTATCTCGGTGGCGGAGCCTCCGATTACGTCTGACGGTTCGGAATCTGGGGGTGTATTCGAATCCGTGCTAGTGTTGCCGGACTCCCCTTCCCATACCACGGATGGCTTGAACAGCCTTTCGAGGAATATGTTAGGTGGGACAGGGTCGCGTTTAGCGCCGATGCGGGCGAGGATATCCGCGGCTTGATTGTTTTCTCGAGCCACATGGTGGAATTCGAGCCCCTCGAACCGAGCTGACATTTTGAGGACGGCATTACGGTAGGCCGCCATTTTCGGATCCTTGGCATCAAAGTCTCCGTTTATTTGTGATATTGCAAGGTTTGAATCCCCGCGCACCTCTAGGCATTGAATGCCCATAGAGACTGCCATCCGAAGACCGTGTAACAGAGCCTCGTATTCAGCTGCGTTGTTGGAGTCTGTGTATAATATTTGGAGTACGTATTGGACCGTGTCTCCAGTGGGAGACGTCAGGACTACACATGCTCCCAATCCGGCTAGCATTTTAGAGCCATCGAAGTGCATGATCCAGTTAGAGTACGCGCCGTACTCTTTAGGGAGTTCAGCTTCTGTCCATTCGGTGATAAAGTCAGCCAGTACTTTCAATTTAATGGCCCGCCGTGGTTTGTATGTTATGTCGAACGGAAGGAGCTCAATGGCCCATTTAGCAATCCGGCCTGTAGCGTCGCGGTTATTTATTATGTCGTTAAGTGGTACTTTGGAGGCCACTATAATTGAACACTCTTGGAAGTAGTGTCGTAGCTTCCGAGATTCCATGAAGACCGTGTATGCTATCTTTTGATAGTGTGGGTATCGAGATTTGCATGGGGTGAGGACCGTGGATACGTAATATACCGGCTTTTGGAGCGGGAATTTGTATCCGTCGGCCTCTCATTCGACAACGAGCACTGCGCTTACAACTTGATGTGTTGCAACTATGTACAATAGCATAGGTTCGCCAGTATTTGGTGTTGTTAGGACTAGATTACTGGCCAATAAGGTCTTTATTTCGTCCAGTCCGGCCGCGGCTGCATCCATCCACACGAAGTGTTCGGTGCACCGAAGAAGGCAGTAAAGGGGTAATGCCTTTTCTCCTAATCGGGAGATAAAGCGGCTTAAGGCAGCCACGCATCCAGCTAGTTTATGGATATGCTTGAGGTCTATTGGGATAGCCAACTGCGACAGAGCTCGGTTTTCTGCCGGATTCGCTTCAATTCCTCTATTGGAAACAATGAAGCCGAGCAGCTTCCCAGAGGGCACGCCGAAAACACATTTTTCCGGGTTTAGCTTGATGTCGTATGTTCAGAGGTTATCGAACGTAAGCCTCAAGTCGTCTATTAGGGTTTCGACGTGTCTTGTTTTTATGACCACGTCGTCCACGTATGCCTCCACTCTTTTGCCGATTTGCTTCTCCAGGCATGTTTGAATCATGCATTGATAGGTTGCACCGGCGTTTTTAAGCCTGAAAGGCATAGTGTTGAAGCAGAAAGGACCATATGGCGTTATGAAGGCCGTTGCAGCTTGGTCGGACTCTGCCATCTTTATTTGATCGTATCCAGAGTATGCGTCGAGGAAACACAGTGAGTTGTGTCCTGCGGTGGCGTCGATGATTTGGTCGATGCGAGGGAGGGGGGAGGGATCCTTGGGGCAAGCCTTGTTGAGGTCTTTGAAGTCGACACATAGGCGCCAGGATTTGTCGTTCTTCGGTACCATTACCAGATTTGCCAGCCAATCCGGATGCTTGATATCTCTGATGAATCCGGCTTCAAGTAACTTGGCTAGATCTTCTCCCATGGCTTGCCGTTTGGGCTCTGAGAAGCGGCGAAGAGTCTGTTTAACAGGCTTGTATCCTTACAGTATATTGAGGCTGTGTTCGGCCAGTCTGTGTGGGATGCCTGGCTTGTCCGAAGGGTGCCACGCAAAAAGTAGGAATTCTCATAGTGCGGCGTCCATTGTGGGGCTCATTTGTGTCCCAATGGAAGCTATCTTCGTGGGGTCCATTGGATGGACCTGGAATTTGACTATCTCGTCTGCGGGTTTAAATGAGGAGGACTTGGGTCACTTGTCGAGTATCACGTCGTCCCTGTCCACAGTGGCACGCAGCATTGTTAGTTCTTCGGCTACTAGAGCTTCGGATAATGCTTCCAGGGCTAGTGCTGTGGTTTATTTTCGGCGCCAAGTGCGACGTCCGGATCACTGGCTAGAGTGATGATTCCATTGGGTCCGGGCATTTTAAGCTTCATGTACCCGTAATGGGGTATAGCTTGAAAGCTTGTGAACGCGCCCCTCCCTAAAAGGGCGTGGTATCCGCTGCTGAAAGGAGCCACTTGGAATGTGATTTCTTCGGACCTGTAATTCCCCGGAGTGCCGAATACCACATCGAGTGTGATCTTTCCCGCACACTGTGCTTCCCGACTAGGGATGATTCCCCTGAAGGTTGTGCCGCTTTTCTCAATGCGGTTTTTATCAATTTCCATCTTGTTGAGTGTTTCTTTGTAGATCAAGTTTAATCCGCTTCCGCCGTCCATGAGTACTTTAGTGAGCCGAAAGCCATCCATGATTGGGCTAAGGACTAAAGCGGCTGGTGCCCGGACTGTTTGGAATTGAGGTTCATCACTGGCACTGAAAGTTATAGCAGTGTCGTTCCACGGATTTATTTTTGCCACGTGGCAGATTTCATCGAAATTTCGATGAGCTCGCTTGCGCCTATTATTTGAGGCGAAAGTCTCGAAGACTGTCAGTACCGTATTGTTTTCTTTGGCGGGATGTTGTTCTGCTTCATGGCTTACAAGAAGATCCTCGCCGCTTTTTGCTACCTGCCGGAGTATCCAACATGCTCTAAGGCTATGTGTTGGTGTAGTGTCGGGCGTGCTGTGGAGTTTACATGGCCCATTGAGCCATTCTTCCAATACGGTTCCACGCCCTGGGGTGGGCTTTGGTTTCTTGGGGATTGGATCGGCTAACTTACGAGAGTTCGCCCGTTTAGCTCGGACAAAGGTTTTGGTGAGAGCCGGACTATCCCAAAATTTTGTTTGGGTTTTCTAGGCGCTTTCCATCGCACAGTACTTCTATACTATGGCTGCTAAGTCAGCAAAGTGTACTATGTCACGGCGACTTATAGCATTAAGGATCCCTTTGTTCGTGCAATTTTTGCAGAAAAGTGAGATTGCGTCTTCCTCACGACAACCCGTGACCTTGTTTAGCACAAGGAGGAATCTGGCCCAGTAGCGATGTACTGTCTCCTAGGGCTCTTGTCTGATATGGGAGAGACGGTTTAAGTCCGGGTGGGTGGGTGTAGATGAATCTGGATTCTGATCCGATCTAACACCCAGGGGCAGAGGAGCTTCCGAGCTTGACAGCTCGGGATCCGGGGCGCTGCCCGATTTTTCCGGCCCGATACCCGACTCTAAGTCCGGGGTTTGGGTCATGTCCTCCCGTGAGGGGGAATCCGGCTCAGAGAGCTCGGTAATCCGGACATAATTCGTCCTCAAAACGGAGGGATAATCCGTATGCGGCTCCTCCACTACCGCTATCTCGTGGGTGACCGGTGGGGATTTAATATCCCTTTGGTCGGGTTTAAGCCCAATCCGTTCATAGTCTATGGTGACTCAAAAAGCGGCGATGCGATCCAAGAGCTCATTAAGGGAGGAGAGCTCCTTTGGATTCATCTGTTCAGTGAGTTCCGAATTGACGTGGAGGCAATTCGTGATGACCCGAGAGGTCATCGTCGGCGCGGCAGCCGATTGGGCGACCATGACGAAGCCGCCTAGTCGGAGAGTTTTGCCTACATCCAGCGCTCCCCCAGAGGTGATGTTTTCCTTGACAACGAGACGAGCCATCGAACCTTGCGGTGACGACATAGAGGAACTCTCAATAAAAGCACCAATGTCGGTGTCAAAACCGGCGGATCTCGGGTACGGGGTCCCGATCTGTGCGTCTAAGGCTAATGGTAACAGGAGGCAAGGGACACGATGTTTTACCCAGGTTCGGGCCCTCTCGATGGAGGTAAAACCCCTACTTCCTGCTTGATTGATATTGATGATACGAGTGTTACAAGAGTTGATCTACCACGAGATCGTAGAGGCTAAACCCTAGAAGCTAGCCTATGATGATTCTGATTGTGTCTCTAAGGACTAAACTCTCCGGTTTATATAGACACCGGAGAGGGCTAGGGTTTACATGGAGTCGGTTACAAAGAAGGAAATATAATATCCGGATCGCCAAGCTTGTCTTCCATGCAAAGGAGAGTCCCGTCCGGACACGGGACAAAGTCTTGAGTCTTATATCTTCACAGTCCAACAGTCCGGCTAAAGTATATAGTCCGGCTGTCCAGATATCCCCTAATCAAGGACTCCCTCACCGAGGATGAGGCAGAGGACAATGCCAGCTCTGACGAGTGCCCGCTCCACTGGCGTCGATGAGGCCCTGCTCCGCCGAGGCCCCATGGTGCCAACAATGAGGCAGAGGACACCGCCGGCTCCGCCGAGGCCCCGCGCTGCCAACAACGAGGCAGAGGACATCGCCGGCTCAGCCGAGGCCCCACCCTGCTGGCAATGAGGGGGAGGATTTCCACTGCTCTGCCGAGGCGCTGCCCGCCGGCAACGAGACAGAGGACATTGCCAGCTCCGCTGAGGCCCCGCCTCGCTGCCAACAAGGCCGCACCACACAGAAAAGGAGGAAGAGTAGAACACGGTAGGTCGCCGCCGCTCAGGTCCAAGTAAGGCCACCGATGCTACCCTCCGGTTGAAGCCAATCTAGGCGGGTTGACCATTGACGGCCGGTTAGCTTCTTGGTGGAGACGTGGAGTCGGAGAGCTGTGTTGGAGAAGAATGCTGCTTCTACTTAACTACTGGTGCAGATGGCTGACTGACACGTGGGCCCAATAGGACACATGTCAGTTGTGCAACTGCACCTGTAGTTAAGTCACTGAAGCTTCTATTCGGCTCAACGGGACACAGGTGGGTAGCTCCAGCGCACCCCTTTTTAGTTGAAGAATGTATGAAATGTAATGAAATCCGGCATGTTTATATGAAATCCGACCACGTATGAATGAATTTATTTCGATTAGTTCGAATTCCTGTATCATTGGCATTGGATGAACATGCAAAACAATACGTACTAGCATTATTCCCAGGGTGATCACCTCGTTTGCAGCAGTTTCACATGTACTCCCTCCGATCCTTTCTAGTCTACATACAAGTTTTGTCTGCAGTCAAAGTATCTCTACTTTGACCAATCTTATAGAAAAAAGTATGCACTTTCACAATGTGCAAAGTAAAAAGGAACAGAAGGAGTACAAAGAGTTTCAGCAGCTTTTTAGCGTTTCTGTACATTGCAATCAAACACACAGGGCTGGCAATTCATAGAGAACATTCAAAACAATCGATGATTATGCATCTCAGCGACTCACGTGTCAGAGGCAATATTTACTTCACAACTAAAGAATAAAGAAAAAAATTGACCGACGCTGCTGACAGCAAAGGGCGTCCCATTCGAAAATATCAAAGCATGTCTTGCTAAAATCAATGAGCAAAATTTGACAAGGTTGTCCCATTCCAAAATATCAAATGCCTACGATTGTGGAATGGGCAGGGTCTGCCATTAGTTCGGACATTGACATGGCACCTCGTGCTAAATAAACTAGCTGTTCTTTTTGTGCAGTTCCACCAAAATCAACCAAATTCGCTCGTAGCTTGTATGATTTCGCCCTTATATGTTGCAACGCCATGAACTTATCGGCACCTCCTTTCTTGTGGTGAAAATGAATGATTCGATGTATTCATGAACATTTTGTGAAGTTCCCATTGAAATCAAGCTGAGCACCCCTGTTTGCACAAATACAAAAAAAGTGATTAGTATAAAGCAAATTGTACTATGAATTGACAGTTTAAACAGGCACCTACATGGTCCATGTAGAGCACACTTTTAGAAAAATGGAACTTGCCAGAAAGAACCCTAGAACAACATTGTACTCGTGCATCACAGCAAAAAATGGAGATTTGCCAGTCCTTCTGAGCTGAAGTTAGTTTGGTCTTGTGGGGAGTAATGTAACCATCCTTCAACTGCTCCTTCTGATGAGAAGATAGACAGGGCTTCTTCATCCTGGCATAATCGGAACTAGTCACTTCACGTACTCCATATTCTTCTTCAGAGGAAGATGATCCTGTTGTTCAAAGACAAGAGGACAACTAAATGCTAGCATCCCTGTTTGCTCGAAAAAAAGGAAAGGAAATATTTAAAATAGCACAGATGAAGCACTTCTCAAGGACAATACCACTTTTTCATGATAGTATCTAAACAGTAGCACAACACCAACAGAGCTGACAAAGCTCAATCATATGGATGAAATCAGTGGGCGAGTACCAACCTTAGTCAGGAGGCTTATTGTGTAGAGCATACAGATGAAGCACTTCTCCGGAACCATCTGTTCCTATCTACTGTGGTGGCCATGCTTACTATATACTCCTCGATTATTTTAATGTCTCCAACATCTTCTTGTGCAGTTCGACTAAAATATATGGTATCTTCAAAGAAGATCCCTGTTTGCACAAGTAGAGATAATTATGTATTACATTAAGAGTTTCATCAAATCAGTGGCAAAACAATTGCTCGTTCCAGGCATAGCAATAAATTAAGATGCAAAACTATATCATTACGTGTGTCATCATAGTTCCAGTGCTTCATTACAGCACTCGGCACCGGGAGTTGATTTTTTTCTTCCGCTCGTTCTTCCCCTTCATCACTTGGTTCAATAACAGACAAGCTTTGCCTTCAATGTAAGATTTGGCATGTCAATTAGGGAGCACAAGTATAGCACTAAACAATGACATTAATTTTCTGATGAAAGTGGCAAAATACATGCCAACAGTTGTGAAATATCCTTACCTTACCTCAATGGGATATTACGGTGCACATACAGATTGGAAGTCTTGTCTCCATTTGCACATACAAGCCAACAAAAAGAAGAACTGAACCAAATTTGCCAACACGGATAGGAAGTAATATGGTCTTTTAGCATGTCATTTAATAACCTCTAGTCCATGTTTAGTCCCTGGAACCAAGCAGGTAGGGACTAGGGAGTTTTTAACCAAACAGGGCCTTACATTAACAATAGCTAAAGAGTTGCACGGGACAGTGGACACCAGCACCATGTGCATCTACCGATGTACTATGGTCATGCACAGTCTGTTGCAACAAAGAACAAACAACCAAGGAGCATATTTGTGTTGGTCCCAGTTTTGTTATCTTTAGACACTTCCCTATGTGAGCGCAGCAAATCTAGTACTGCTCAAACTCTACAGACTTGTCCCCCAAAACAAAAGATCAGTTCGTTGCAGATGTGTGGACTGCGGTTGTCATTGTTTCCCCTTTTCGACCAACGTAGGTGCTAGATAGCCAGTCTGCACTAGTACTTTCACCCCTTCCTTTCCTCTTTGAACCATGTCCTAGATTTATGTGATACAACTTTCCCCACTACTTTCCCCCATTCCTTTCCTCTTTGAACCACATCCTAGATTCATGCTATACAACTTTCCCCCTTCCTTTCCTCTTTGAGCCACTTTTCCCACTACTTTCCCCCACTCCTTTCCTCTTTGAACCACATCCTAGATTCATGGTATACATGCAGCTAGAGCAATGCATGTGGAATAAGTAAATTATACCTCAAGGTTCTTGGGGCGTGGTTCGGTGGGCGACTGGACGGTGGCGAAGAAGAAGGGGTCGGAGGCCCTCCCACACCGCCGCTGGGTGAAAGTGAACAGTTGCGTCGGTAGTGGATTCCCTCCCTCACCGACGGCGACAGCGTTAAGCCTCCTTCCCTTCCCGGCGGATGGATCCTACTAGCTCTTTGAGCAGCAGTGAGGGGAGAGAGAGGCCAACGAAGTCTTGTTTAGATCTGGAGAGGGTGAGAGAGTGTGAAGAGAGAAACTACAAGCGCTGAGGCTCCAACGTGTATATATATACTGGAGAGAGAGTGTGAAGCGTGTAAACCTTAGAAAACAAGTGTCGAGGCTGCAGCTTATACGTGATGAGGTGATTATACGGTCACTATGAGATCGTATAGCTCCATATCCATCCATTTTGACCAGTCAAAGAATCCTCCTGGCACAAATTATGCTCAAGTGTAGTTATCGAACCCGAGACCTCAAGTTTTTTTGAGTGGAACCCGAGACCTCAAGTTTGATGAGCGAACAGGCTAACCAGCTACACAACCCTCCCGTTATGTTCAACGAGAGGAAAATAACCTTTTATACATTCCTGCATTCGTGTGACAAGCATGCCGTGTTTTTTTTGTGTGTGGGAGTCATTGGGATTTAAATAATGCAGCCTTAGTCACCTTACCTCTCTCCACGTAGTACGTTGGCTCCCACCATTCAGAGGGTGAAACAAACAAATTAATAAGAAAAATTAAAAGCGCCAGCTGTGTATCTTACCTCACACATCTCGCTACTGCTCGGAACACTGTCCAATTGATCCCTCTGTTCGCCCATGTACTATTTTAAGTGAATCCTTATTATAACATGCACACAATTTTGGGCACTTGTATTCGACCTAAGTCAGTGTGCCACCGTATCTCGTACTTACTACTCCCTCCGTCTAGGTGTAATAAGTCACGTTAGAAGGTGTAGTGGGACCAAGGTGTGTGCGTGTGCGTGTGTGTGTGTTTAACAGCATGTGTGTATTAGAGAGAGCGACAGATCGACCTACTCCTACAGACAGATGGTGTGTAGTGTACGATTTTAGCCACGAGAGTAGGTGCATCCTCTCGTTTCCGGGCGTGTCCGGTAGGGATAGACGGACAGCTGCCATGTCCGCTCCTGACCAGCCTGGCCCAACCAAAGCCCCTCCATCGCCCGCTCGTGCTTCCCGCCCGAAACGGTCAGCGCCGCTCCAAAGAATCAGTGCCGCATTCATGCCCGGGCAGAGCGGACGCGACCTCTCACTGGCGCAAGAGTGATGGTTGCTTCGTCTGTCCAACTTACTGCTGGGTCTATGTGATTTGATGGCTCATTGGTCTTTATTACTGAGGTGGTAGGACTGTTGGATGTCCCACGCTTTCGGCGAAAGGAGGTACTACTAGATTACAATTTTCTCCTTTCTTACAGCGGAAGAGTGCAAGAGCAGTGAAAACACACGGGCTCAGTGATTACATGGCCCACCTCACACTATCACCATATTTTCTGGACACCGTGCAACACCTAGCTCTTTACATAGTACTCCCTCCATTCCTAAATACTAGATGAGTCCCCGCGCGTTGCCGCGGAATAGCCGTATATCTCTCTGCGTAAAATTATCGATTTCACAGAACTAAAAAAACTCTATAACCGCATGACAAATGTGGTAGCCAAACTAAAAAACTCCCATCATCATTTAGATCATCCCACGTAAGGAAAAAATATCAGCCAACTCCTACTGCAAAATGGGATTATATTTTTCTTTTTGACATGTTAATGGTACTTAAAAGCTCACTTACATGCATGCTACCAGTGCATGCTTGCATGCAGACATGTTGATGTGATTTAAAACCCACTCACATGCATGCCATGGTATTTCTGCATGCTTGCATGTGGCTTAGTGCGGGGCCTCTCAACATCTAGATCAGACGGCTATTATGGACTAATTTAGTTCATCTAACGGCTACATTAATTTTGATGATGTGGCTCAAGGAGAGGATAGAGAATTCCTAGTAGTGGGGGCTAGCTATTACTAGTAGATAAGTCTTTGTAGAGATTCCACTAGGTGAACTACATACGGAACAAAATGAATGAATCTACACTTAAAATGCATCTATATACATCTGCATGTGGTTCATGGTGAAATCTCTACAAAGACTTATATTTAGGAACGGAGGAAGTACTAGTATAGTACGTACTGTAATTTGTCAGCGAGATAAATTTGTACAATGCTATGAAGCCTCCAGCTTCTGTCACATGTATCTTGCATCCAAGGTTGCCCATTGCAACATTTCATCAAATACAAAGGAGACTAACATGCATGCTATTGCATCTCAATGATTGACAGATCATAGCAAATATGTACTCCCTCCATTCCAAAATAAGTGTCTCAACTTTATGCAAACTTTAGTACAAAGTTGTACTACTACTAAAGTTGACACTTATTTTGGAACATAGGCAGCTAAAGAAAAAAACGATCCATGCAGTCCCTATCCCTTGAACCATGAACCCTAACCAGGCTTCAATTTGCTGGCAATGTTCGAGCTTCCTAAGAAATAAAGTTTGCAACCTTTTGACCATCAGATCATTTTGTTGCAGTTTCACCAAAATCGAGATGAGCATCCCTGTGTCAAAGAAATTGAAGAAGCGTGATTAGAATAAGATTAATGGGACTAGTTGATGAGACATAAACTCATCACAAATACAGTACGTAGAAGCCAGTAGAGGTATGTGCGGGGCAAAGAAGTAGAGAAATATCCACATGGAGTGATGTGGGCAGCTGGAGCAGTGGTGCAAGCCGGCTGTAAAGGGAGTTGTACCTGAGGGACGTAGCTCAACCTTGAGGAGGGTGGCGGGAGGCGGCAACTACCACGTCGCGGCAGTGAGCAAGGGACGAAGGCAACCTCACCGGCTTTGTGAGAGATAACGGCGGGGACCCCTGATCGGGACGTGCCGATAGTGGGTTTTCGCCCTCGGTGACGGCGACCGCATCTACACTAAGCATCCACCCCTTCCCCCGGCGGGCGTGATCCGCCGGGATGTTAGAGATGTGGCCACAGTCGTCTTGTGTGAGAGAGTGTGAAGAGAGCAACCCCAGCAAGCAACCGTGTAGGCTGGCCCATCCTGACTATGTATATAGTGGAGCGGTTTCCTTTTCTCTCCATATGAACCTATCATATTGCGTACGTGCCACTGAAGAAAAAAAACTTTATTTATAAATGACGCGGAACCTACTACTCGTTCTCCTATAACCTTGTGCTTGGCATCTCCAAAATATTAACCTTACGATTGGTTCTTTGCCTCTTAGGGAAGTCGAGCAATAATGGTAGTGCAGTGTATATCGTTCTGGCTATATGAGACCGGATGAATTACTGCACGTCCACCATGTGGGCGAGGGTCGAGGGGCGAGGGAGAGTGCTACATACGGAGCAAAATGAGTGAATCTACACTCTAAAATACGTCTGTATACATCAGTGTTTGGAGTATGTACTAGTAGTTCATATTGAAATCTACTAAAGGACATAGATATTCCAAACAATGTGATATAATCTCTATAACGAAGGTAGTAGGGACAAGGAGTAAATGGAGGGAGTAGTATTTTTCTCCTCGTCCTGCGAGCCACCGCGCATGGGCGAGGGAGCGGGCGTAAGGCGAACAGTACTAAGCAAGCTTCACCTCATCCTGCGAGCCACCGCGCCCGTGGGCGGGGGAGACGGCGTACTAAGCAAGCTTCTCCTCGTTCTGCGAGTTGTCGGGACACATCAAAAGTACTCCAGTGCATAGAGCCTTGCCTCTAAGGTAGGCCCCACATGGTTTGCCTCTTTTTTAACATAACGTGTCAAGTCGCAATTTTTTTGTTCACCCGTGGTAGACGATCCTCCCTCCACCAAGTGGACAACCAGTACACGTGCCAAATTACCATGTGGGCTGCCTTTTTTGTACAGAAATGAGCTCCACCGTGTACCCGCGCGGGTGTGGTTGGGAAAGAGACAGGAGTACGTGCACCGTGCATGCACCTCTTCTCTTTGTGCACGTCCCCCACCTACGTGGGTGTGTGTGAGAGATACAAACCGCGTTCGTGAGTGTTTTTTGTTTTGGGGGGGTGGGGGTGGGGGTTGATTTCATGAATGTATTTGTGGGAATATGTGTCGATGACATCTCAAACAAAATTTTGCATGCAATGTGTGTGAAATAGAGGCCTATCCATATCATATATAAAGGGTCGGGCAATCCACGAGAAGAGAGGGAAGGGTCATAGATATTGATAGAGTCGAAGAGAGGATCAAGTGGGTGGGTGCGAGATCGATGACGAGAGCCATCGAAATTGTGTGTGTGTGCAAGTCAAAGATATAGGGCCACTGACCTACCGGAACGTCAGAGGGAACATGTCAAGTTTGTGTGTGGCAGGGAGACATGACTAGAGCGCTCGATGTATTGGTGTGTGTGGGGGGGGGGGTGGGGGTAGGGGTAGGCAGAGGCCTAACTATAGAGGTAGAACGACTCGTATATGTGTTGACAAGGAGAGACTCAGCTATGTCTTTAGGGAGATCGGTCGACATCCATACATAACTGAAGGACGGGAAATATGATGGGACAGAGAGAGAGAGGAGAGAGAGA
>NC_057798.1:214894958-214897878 GCF_018294505.1 Triticum aestivum | reverse complement strand
GAGATCGATGACGAGAGCCATCGAAATTGTGTGTGTGTGCAAGTCAAAGATATAGGGCCACTGACCTACCGGAACGTCAGAGGGAACATGTCAAGTTTGTGTGTGGCAGGGAGACATGACTAGAGCGCTCGATGTATTGGTGTGTGTGGGGGGAGGGGTGGGGGTAGGGGTAGGCAGAGGCCTAACTATAGAGGTAGAACGACTCGTATATGTGTTGACAAGGAGAGACTCAGCTATGTCTTTAGGGAGATCGGTCGACATCCATACATAACTGAAGGACGGGAAATATGATGGGACAGAGAGAGAGAGGAGAGAGAGAGGGAGGGAGAGGGGTAGAGTGTTGGATGGGTGATGGAGTTGCGTCTCGAAGATGGTGGGAGAGGCCTACTAGACAAACTGAGGGTGGAACTGCAATGTTATCAATAAGAGTGGGGATGTGTTTCTGTGTGTGCCTGTGCGTGATAGATCTGTCGGGACGCATCCATGGATGATGAAGGGGAACCATGTGTTTGGTAAGCAAACCTAACTAGATCGGTAGATCAATTGTTGTTTGTCGGAGGAAGGGAGAGACATAACTAATGAGGTAGATCGATCGACGCGTGGGTAAAAACGAGCTATAAGGACCTAGCTAGCTATATGTATAGCAAGAGATCGGTCGGTGTACGTCCATTTGTTAGAGGCAAATAAGGCCCAGCGAGACGGATAGACTGAGAGAATGGAGCTAGGAGGTGGTGCGAGAGGCCCAGCTACTAGCTAGATAGGGGGAGGAGTGTAGGTTGTGAGATCGATGAAAAGAGGGGTGAGAGTTTACACGTGTGTGGCCGTATGAGAGACACGAGGCAAGGACACATAAAGGAGGAGATTGAAGGTGCGTGTGTATGTTGTAGGCATGCATCGCTGGAGAGGTTTATCGATCGGTGTGTGTCGGAAAGGAGTTGTGGAGACTCTGGGAGAACTACCTAAAGAAAAAAATTAATGTGGCCGGTGGATAGAATGCCGAGGGAGGGGGAGGGTGAGGAGGGCGTGTGCATGCACGAGAGAAAGTTAGTGATAGCTACAAAGATTAGAGGATTGTGTGGGTGTAAGAGACTAACAAAGATCATAATTTCATATGGAAGCGGATTCATATATTTGAATAGGAGATCATAGTGTTTTAAACATATGCATGCATGAATATAGTGGTGATACACGTGATGTGCACATGTTATACCATAATGTGATAATGCATGGCATTTGCAACTCACAGCTAAATGTCGAACAATCTAAACCATACTATACATCAAACAATCTCACATTTTATTTGAATTTGTGATAATGTGTGGCGTTTGCAGCTTATAACTAAATATCGAACAATCTAAACAATACTATATATCGAACATTCTCATATTTTATTTGAATTTGTTGTAATGTGTGGCATTTGCAACTCACATCTAAATACTTGTAGGCATAGGGGGGCGCACCATACATAATGTGATAAACACATTATACATATGAGAGATGGTTTAGATTACGAAGATCTAGCTACAGCTAGAAATGTAATATGATTTGAGATCAACATAAAGTGGATTCAAAAAAATCGAGTTCGAGTTCATATCGTACACATAGTTCATATGTAACTCGAGACTAATCATGTGGTGTGCTGTGAAGATAATACACAAACGATGGTTTAACTTGACAATAATGATGATTGTAGATCTTATTAAAATAGAGAAATGAATTCAAATTTTTTGACTTCACAACAATCATTACTGTAGATCTTATTCAAATAGAGAAACGAATTCAAATTTAGTTCACATTGAAGCGGTATTATATACGTTTGGAATGCACTAAAACGTTCATTTGAGTAGTAGGTTGCATGCATTATACACGTAGCGAAACATTTTCATTGAACATAACATGAATTCAATGTTTTGGATGACATTTGTAGTGTGCATTGATTTGGTATAGTACACGTTAGGCTTGTCCGGAAATTTCAACCGGCACCTTGTTAGCCCGAAATATTTAAGATATATCTTTGTCTCGTCGTGCTCCGACAACTCCCTCCATCTCAACGCGCGCCTTGCTATTCCGAAATTACAATGCGCGCAAAAACTCCCACCTCCTATGAAATCCTGACACGCGGAATGCCCGTGGTAGCCCTGAACCGAAAGAACCGCCTCAAATCGGTGGGGGTACTTTTGTAACTTACCCCACATTTCGGACAAGCGCGTCCCTAAGCCATGGTTCCCCATTGCCATCCCATCTGCCCACCCATTCGTACACCGAGGCCGCGAAAACCCGCGACCAAGCCCCACACCCTGCTCCGTCTGCCACCCAGCCGGAGCCTCTTCCCTGACGACGTCATCCACAACAACACCTCGATGTCCCTCATCCACCATACTGGATGAGGATCCGTCGTCGATCTCGTCGTCCTGCCAGTTCAGCCACCTCATCCTCCACCTCCAAGGATCTGCCCTGGCGTTCCCCTCGTCTTTCGTGCCACCTCCATTCCCACAAGGCCGTCTTCACCTGCACCACCGGAAGAGCATCATCATCATTGTTTCCTCGGATGAAGTTGCAGCCTAATCGGCGCCACCAAAGTGGTTGTACACTAATCGCCGCATTTTCTACTTGATTCGATCTCATGGTGCTGCCGGCGCTCGGTCCCGAGCCGACACGGCGCGGCTCCATCCACGGCGGCGTCGCCGGCCAGTACCTCCACGACGTCTCTCCCTCGGTGGCAACGTCCACATCAGTAGGAGCTGCTGCTGCTTTAGCTCTCCCTCGCGATGCTGCTTTGCTCTTGCTCTCGGTCCCCTGCCTGGTCTGCTCTTGCTATTGCTCTTGCTCACGCTGCTACTCTCGCTCTTGCTCTTGCTTGCGATGCTGCTCCGATTTAGCTACACTTCAGTCGACTGAATCGACTTTTGGGTTAGTCAAT
>NC_057798.1:214865542-214894689 GCF_018294505.1 Triticum aestivum | reverse complement strand
GGGGTGAAGGAAGAACCAGCCGCAGCGGGAAGGGGGGCTCGCTGAAGAGGTACCCCACTATCTATCTTAGGGTTCAGGATGGGGGCGGTGGTCGCCGACGGTGGCAGGGCGGTGGCGTGGGGATCGCCGGAGAAAAAGCTCGGCAGGGGGGGCCTAGAGGGATGGCCCAGGCGGCGGCGAACTGATGGTGGGGAGTGTTTTCGGGGCGGGCGGGGCGGCGCACTGCCGGCCGCGGGCTGCATGGGGCTGCTGTTTGGCCGTTGGTGGCTGGCAGCTCAGGGGGGTGGAGGTTGAAGATGAACTGCAGGCCCTTGATTTCGTATCCAACGGCTGCAAAATCGACTGACTAGAGATGAAAAAGTCAGTCAACCAACGTGTAGCCTCACCTTGCTAGTGCATTCAGTTTCGACAGCAAAATTCAGTTTCGACATTTAAGTTCAGTTTCGACAATTAAGTTTAGTTTCGACAGTTAAATTCGGTTTCGACAGTTAAGTTCAGAGATGAACGGCTGATGTATTTTACATCTAGCACTTTATGGTTATGTATTTTACGTCATGTATTGGAGATGCTATTAGAATTCCACTCTGGTTAACGTTGTCTCTCTTGTCCTGCTTCAGCCTCGGCGTCGTACAACTCACCAGAGCTGCTCCAACAACGAAACCCTCTATCACACGGAGCAGTACCTCGGGCTCCATCTCCAGACGCCTAAGATCTTCTTCCCCTCCTCCGACAGCCAAGTCAGCCGGAGCATCCTCATCAGCCAACCCAATCACGCTGAGATCGACATGGCTTCGCCAAAGAGGTTGTACACTTGTTGCATCTCTTTTTTACTCTACATGTTATATATATTGTCCACTGAGCACACGTAGTAACGGGAAATACGATTATTTTATCCTACTATATGACAAGCAGTGAGGTACCAGGCAACTTAGCTTTCCGTGATGGACTCTCTTGAACGCCATCATTATTTATCTCTGGGCATTTGAGCTGTGCATTTGTCGATGACCCTCGGAGTTGAGCTAGTAGGGCAGTGGCCTGGGTCCAAAGTAATAGAAGTAGCACAAAAACATTTTTTTAGTGTAGGCTTTTCCTTGCTCAAGCCTGCCTACTAGAATCGCCAGTGCTTGAAAGAAAAAGCGAATGAAAAACATAGGAATTGGGAAGTTTCCTATGGTACTACTATTCATGAATTTGGTTCAAAGGAATGGAGCAAAGGAAAACTGTAGGATTTGTTCCTTTAGTGTCTCCTTGAAAGAAAAAACGTAGGAATTTTAATTTTCACTTGTCCTCCTTTTCAAATTCCTATTCATGAAGAACAAGACTAAGAGATAGTGGCATAATAGCATTATAACCATACATTTTCTTGTGGTTTGACTTAATCTCACCATGCTTCTTTGCATCCTGTGATCTTCCAATTGTTGTGAATCAAACACCCAGATTGGCAGAAATCCTGTGTTTTTAAATTCTCTGTTTTGCACGTGCACTCCTATCCTATTCTTGTCTATTTCCTATCCCTGCATTGTTGGGATCATCCAATTCAAACGAGCCCTTACAGAATTACTTCTCTTACAGATAGTTGTCAAAGAAAACCTTGCGTGGTTTGTCCCGCTCTTGCTGCACCGTCGTCCACCCCAGCTCAGCTGCTCCAATGACAGAAGAGTCCAGCACAGCAGGGATCCGGCCTCCAGACTGTCTTTCGCCGCCTCAGATCTTTTCCCCTCTGCCGGCAACCATGAAAACTGCATTACCATCATCAACCGAGAAGATGACCTCGAGGACTACACGGGTCCGCAAGAGAGGTCGCACTCTTTCATGTATGCTTACGTTATGCATCACTTAATATTACATGCTACTTTATCGTCCTGTTCACCGATTAGACTTTGAGTTAGCTCCAAACTAATGGTCAGACTTGAGTTTTAAATGGTTGTGGGGTACATATCGAGGCCACAATCAATAGTATCTATCTACTATCTGGTTAATCTCTAGTGTCTACTATGAGTTTCATGTTGGGTGGGAAACAAACAGTAAAGAAGCCATTATCTATATTTTTTAACTGAAGCCATTATCTGCCTACGATTATTGGTTTTGGGTCTATCCACAGGTTGCTACCATCACTCTGGATTTCTGCATGCACTCCTTACATAATCTCACTATGTTCTATTCCTATGCATGACAGTTATTGTAAACAATGGAACTGAACATGTAGAGCAAAAGAGACGAGCCTTGCATGGCAATAAAATTTCATGCAGACGTCGCTCCATGGTAGGCGCAAAGGCAGACCCCCTCCACGCATTTCGGATTGTAATCGAGAGGAAGATATTTGTTCTGAGGGGGATTCAGAAGGAGAAGACAACTCCTATTTACCCCCTGAGGTCTTCGCTCTAACTTGGCATGCTGATGTTGGTTATATCATGCATATGGTGCCTTGCATTGCTTACTTTATACATCAAATATGTCATCTGCTTAGTTTAGACATCCTTTGTGCCAATGCCATTTGTTTAGTTTATTCATCATTTATGTGAATTATGCAACGCCATCTTGTTTAGCCAGGCATCATATATGTGAATTTTGCAGTGCCATCCTGCTTAGCCAGTCATCTTATATGTAAATTATATCAGGCCATCCTTTTTTCGTTACATATTACATTTGTCAACAATGTTAGTACATTCAACTGCTCTTCGTGTGCATCAGCCATTTGACACGGTGATGGCAAATTTTGGAGTGAAAACAAGGTCTTCAGAGCAGACTATGCTATCTGACGAAGCGCATATCTCGCTGATTACGGATAGCTCCTCAGAGGAGGATTTAGAGACAGATGACCAGTCCTATTCCCCCCCCCCCCCGAGGTGTATGCTCTAACTTGGCAGGGTTATGTTGCTCATATCGTGCGTATGGTGTCTCGCATTGCTATGTCATTTGATTAGTTTAGACATGCTTTGTGTGAATGCCACATGTTCAGTGTCTAATTACCATATATGTGAATTATGCATTGCCATCTTGTTGCAAGACATTATATATGTGAATTATACAATGCTATCTTGTTGCAAAGGCATTATATATGTGAATTATGCAAAGCCATGCTGTTTAGCCAATCATCATGTATGTGAATTATATCATGCTATCATTTTTTGTATTACATGTTCCATTTGTCGACAACGTTTGTATATTCAACTACTCTTCCTGTGCATCAGCCATTTGAAGTGGTGATGGAAGTATCTGGAGTGAAAACAAGGTATTCATAGCAGACAATGCTACCTGCTGAAGCAGACATCTTGCTGGTTACAGAGAGCTCCTCAAAGGAGGATTCGAAGACTGATGACCAGTCCTATTTCCCCCCTGAGGTCTATGCTCAAACTTGGCAGGGTTATATTACCCATGTCATGCATGTTGTCTTGCATTGCTTAGTTTTTTTACATCATATATGGATTGCCATCTTCTTACTTGCTTACTATATAAATCATATGTTTGAATTATATCATGCCATCATGTCTACACAGTACATACACATCATCTATTTGAACTATGGCATGGCAACCCATTTAATAAAGATATCATATAGTTATATCATCTCATCCTATTTAGTGTTTACAGTCATCATATTTTTAATTATGGCATTCTATCCGTGAATGTATGTGAATTATGGCATGCCAACCTATTTAATAAACACATTATATAGTTATATCATGTCATCCTGTTTACATAGTCATCATATTTTGAACTATGTCTTTCCATGTTTTTTAGTTAGCCATCATAATGTGAAATTGTGTCATGCTATCCTGTTTAGTTAGCCATCATATATGTGAAATTGTGTCATGCTATCCTGTTTGGTTAGACAACATAAATATGAATTATTTCATGCCCTCTTTTATTCTCCACTATCCATTGCACCTGTCTATCATACAATGTCTATACTTTCAATTACTTTTCTTGTTTATCAGCCATTTGAATTGGAGAGGGTGATGGCGGTATCTAAGGGAGTAATAACACGGTCTTCAAAAAAGATAGTGCTACCAGTTGATGCAGATAGAACCACGGTTGTACTTGCCCAAGGACCAGATCCACCACACATAACCCAGACTCTCGCAGATTGTACCCCTACCCAGTTGGACAGAGAACCAGCTACACCCCTTCTAACCCCAACCCCGGCAGATAGAAACCCAGTTCCAGTTGACACACCACCGTCTCCACCACAGAGCACCCAAACACGAGCAATTAGTAAGGGAACTGCGGTGCCCAAAGCACGAGGACCACCACTCCGAATCCCAACTCAACGCTTAAAGGAGAAGAAGATTTGTTCTCAGGTCAGGTTCTGTAGCTATGGTTCATACTCCTTTGCTCTTGCATTACTGTATTTACTCATACCAACTATTTTCAAATTTGAAGGATGGAATTGAAACTCCAATGGCACAAAAGGTATGTTTTAAACCTGTTTCTTTAACTGGTTTGCTGTTGTAACCTGCTCTATGTTGATTTCAGTTTTTATTGAATAAACAGTTATGTTCTCATGCCATGAACATTAAAAGTGTTGTTATTGCTCTATAGTTTCCCACACTTATATTCTGTCTATTCTGCTTTGTCTTGAACAAATATTATTTGAACTGTGTCTCTATCTTGATTTGGCAACAAAAACTAGAAAGATATAGACCATAAAGTGACCATGGTACATAGATATATGTTTGTTTCATGTTGTTATCCTGTCCACTTTACTACTGAACTCGTTTACCAAAATGAGTTTCATATACAACATGGTAAACATGTGATGTGTCTGCTTGTTTCTCTTTTAGAATGCGGACAAAATATTGGAGAACAGTACCGTGTTATGCAATGGTAAAGGAAGTAATGCAAATAAGGTTCAAGATAGTGAGACATCTTGTTGGTCTCCAAGAAAGCTGATAAAAACTATCTTGACGACAGTGAGAGAACCCAAAAGTCATGTCTTGATGTAGTGTTCGAGTTACTGGCCACTACTGCTAGCACAAGCTCTTCAAACTCGCTGCCTGAATCAGTTCGTCTTCTTGAGTCTCAACTTAAAGTTGAAAGACATCGATCAGATGTGCTGCGACAGGAAGCTGAAGGACTGAGGAAGTCCCTGCAGAATTCAGATGCATATTTCCTGGTGCAACAGCAAGCACTGGAGGATTTAAGCGCCAAACAAGAGAAAGTTAATAAGCTTTCTAAGCATCTTGCCAGCAGTATGGGTACCCAGGATATTGTTTCTTAAGATCTTTTGAAGTGGTTTCAATTCTGGATTTGTTTTGCTGCGGTGTTTATTTGCACTGGTCGCCAACTTTGACAACCAGTGTATATGATATGCTGCTTTGTTCCCTATATTTGCACTGGTGGCGAACTTTGATGCCCAGTGGATGTAATATGTGTAATAGCTGTGATAGCCTAGCGTTAGTTGCTTGCTTATTTATTTCCTTGTTGCTAGATGCCTTCTTCTCTCTTTTTGGATCTCAATACAATGTTCTCCCCCTCTCTCGTGGAGATCTATTCGATGTGATCTTCTTTTTGCGGTGTGTTTGTTGAGACTGATGAATTGTGTGTTTATGATCCAGTATTATCTATGGAAAATATTTGATTCTTCTCTGAATTCTTTTATGTATGATTGAGTTATCTTTGCAAGTCTCTTCGAATTATCCTTTTTGGTTTGGCCACCTAGATTGGTAGTTCTTGCAATGGGAGAAGTGCTTAGCTTTGGGTTCAATCTTGCGGTATCCTTACCCAGTGACAGAAGGGGCAGCAAGGCACGTATTGTATTGTTGCCATCGAGGATAACAAGATGGGATTTTTATCATATTGCATGAACTTATCCCTCTATATCATGTCATCTTGCTTAAGGCGTTATTCTGTTTTTACTTAATACTCTAGATGCATGCTGGATAGCGGTCGATGAGTAGAGTAATAGTAGTAGATGCAGAATCGTTTCGATCTACTTGTTTTGGACGTGATGCCTATATACATGATCATTGCCTAGATATACTCATAACTATGCTCAATTCTGTCAATTGCTCAACAGTAATTTGTTCACCCACCGCAGAATACCTATGCTCTTGAGAGAAGCCACTAGTGAAACCTATGGCCCCCGGGTCTATTCTCATCATATCAATCTCTATCACTTTATTTACTTGCTTTGTTTTTACTTTGCCTTTTTCCTTTGCATCTATCTATCAAAAATACCAAAAATATTATCTCTATCAGATCTCACTCTCGGAAGTGACCGTGAAGGGATTGACAACCCCTAAGCATTGGTTGCGAGTTGCTATCGTTTTGTGTACGTACGAGGGACTTGTGCGTGGTCTCCTACTGGATTGATACCTTGGTTCTCAAAAACTGAGGGAAATACTTACGCTACTTTGTTGCATCATCCTCTCCTCTTCGGGGAAATCCAACGCAATGCTCAAGAGGTAGCAATGACCATCGTGCTACACCCTTCCAGGATATGGCACAACGGAGATAAAGGCGCAGACGTGCAGCAGGGCCCCGTTCAAAGGTTTCTTTTTAGATTAAGACCCTGTGTAAACCTTTTTTTATTGTCTCTTGTTGCCTCACACCCTCTTGGCACTTAAAATAACCAAGAGGGACACCGGCGTTATTGGCAAGCTTATGATTCGCCGATCTAAAATAGACGTTACAAGGGCAGCAACCAATGTGATTGTGGGATTTATGCCCTCACCACAACTGCTCTTTCGTCACGCAGGATTAATGCACGTACCCGGAAATTCAGGGATCATTATCGATGGCGGTACTCAGCCCAGCATATGTTGTAAAGTCTGAATACCTTTGGGACTATTCGGCGTCGTGAGTTTGGCCTTGTATGCATCAGCTCCGAATCATGTCTTTGGTCAATAGTTGGGTTTGCCCGGCTCCCGTGTTTTGCTACCTTACGTTCCACTCTATTGGCTAATGTGGCACCGGGAGAACTACTGTGTGTGCCCTGGTTCATCTGGATGAGCACCTCAGTAGAGAAAGCCAAAAACTGACTGTCATGATAAAGCGAGAGACTGGTCAACCACTCGATGACTCAGCGGAATCTTCGCGATTCCTCCACAATAACGAAGGACTGGTTTCCGGGTCATGTATGTACACGCACCGTATTCGGATGAGCATGGACATACCAGGGGCTATATAGTAGCCCCACCATCAAACTCCTATGGCTAAGTGAAAGTGTTAAAGCTATATAGTCTGATTGCCTCGTTCGCCGTGCTACCACCTCCTTAACGGACCAAGACGTTGGATCAAGTGTGATTACGCGCTTTGCCGAACACCCCCGCATTATATGCGAGGGGGCTGAGGCCGACGACTGCAAACTTTTCGGTTATATACATATATACATAAGCGGCCGCACAGGAGGCACTACAATACTTTACGGGCAAAAGTATAAATATAGCCTTCATTACCAAAAGCATTGTTTTTCACAATCTAAATACACGTCATTCGAACATGGTATTCTTTGAGCACTGAGCCTCTATTAAACGGGCACCTTCTAAGACTTCTTCAAAATAGTGCTCGGGCGAGTCCTGGCCCCCGGGCGGACCCCTGGTTGCAATATCGGTGGCCTCCATCTTCGCCCAATATGTTTTAACATGGGCAAGGTCCATCCGCGCACCCTCTATGCACGCCAACCTCTTGACAGCGTTGATATGCGGCATAGCACAAATAAATCGCTGCACCAAACCAAAATAACTATCAGACTTGGTTCCTTCGGCCACAGGTGATCCACGATGGCCTTCATGGCATGCACGGATAACCTATGGAGCTCGGCCCACTCGGCCATTTGCTCATTCAACAGCAGCGGACACCTTGGAGCATTGAACTATGACCAGAACAATCTTTCCACCTCATGATCTTCTCGATCCTTGAAATATTGCGTCGCGTCAGTAGCACTCTTTGCCAAATCCAAGTACGCGTCTGAAGAACTCCACAATTGGTCAAGAGGGGCATACTTTGGATCGCCAAATTTCTTTCGCAATAAAAAGGGCTTCCCAGCCGCGATATCACCGGCTTGCCGAAGCTCCTCCCGAGCCGCTCTGATCTCAGAGCAAGTTTCCTTTGCTGCTTTTAAGGTCTTCTCTAGGTCGGCCGTTTTCGTTTGGTTTTTCCTTGCGAGAAGCTCATATCGTCTTGCGGCATTTCGTAGCTCAAGAGCCATGTTGGCTATTTTATCCTCACTTTGGCGATGAGCAGCCCGTTTGGCTTTTAATTCTTTGACTGCCTTCATGGCAGCCGCATCGCTTCTCCTGGCTTGCTCCTTGGCCCAGGCAAGCTCTGCCCGAAGGGTCTCCATGACAGCAGCTCCATCTGCAGTCAAAGCATATTATAAATCCTAGCATCATGCTCTTATAAATATTTGCTGACCACCCAAATATACATACCCTATGCCTCGTCAAGCCGCTTGTTTACAAGCGTGATGCCCGCATCCACTATGTCAAGTTGCCGCCTTAGTTCGGCAAATTCAGTAGTCCGGTCAGTCGTCGGACCTGCAGCCGTCTGCTTACAAAATCAGTGCTATCATTACCTGAGACTATGATCCTCTGCTCGCCTCGTCCGGATGGCAACCAGAGTCTCAGGGCTACTATCTATACAAAGTACACCTTGCGTGTACGGTGCAATCAAAAATATATATATATCACTTTGCGTACCTCAAAGCCTCTTAGCAGGCTCGTAAAAGCTTCATTCAACCCGCTTTTTGTGGATGATATCTTCTTAACCACCGTACCCATTAAGGTATGATGTGCGTATGAGATAGCCGCCTGCTGCAGAAGACCCGTCAATGTGTCCGGGTGTATATCGGACAGTTCAGGGCTTTTCCTGTTAGTCTCTCTAGGAGCCAAAAACCCCGGACTTCGGACGGCTGAAGAGTTACCTTCTGGTCTTTACGGATCGGGAGAGATCCTATGGGACGACACCTCAGGATCATCTGCCTCATGAGGCGGGGAGGTAAGGGGAGGCGTTTCGCTCTCCATCATCTCCAGAAGAAGATCCCCCGATGACGAACATTGTGGAGGGGGCTATGAGCCGAACTACAAAACATAGGTCTCGGTCGTTATTCTCAGGAAAAGAACAAGGTATGCTTACTAGACACCTTTGTTCACTTATGGCTCGGTTAACGGCTGGCCCCCTGTGGGCGTTGTGCAGCAATGTTTCCCTCTGGAAAAGGGCCCCCTGGTGCAGGCTTCTTCCCTCGTTTGGAGACCTCTACTTTCAAGTCTTTAGGGGCGGTCCTTTTCTCCCCATGGGGAGAGGGGATGCTAGAACCTCCTCCCCGTTCACCCTCCGACACGGGGGTACTAATGTCCCCGGTTAGGATGCATAACGTACCTCCAGTATGAAGTCCGCTCTTGGCTTCCCCATTCCTCTCCTCATCCTCCCTTGATGGCACTTGATAAGGTGCACGAGCCAGCATCCTGGTTAGTACAGGATCCGGCGAATCTTCGGGAAGAGGGGCCGAACACCTAATCCTCTCTGCCTTTCTTATCCACTCCTAGCTGAGGGTGGTTTTTCATAATAATGTTGTGACAAATATAATGACAGCATGTTCGGTCACGGAGTTACTTACCTGGGTGTCTGGACGGTTGCAATTGAGGCATGCATCCTCTGTTGTGTCCGGACACTTTATTCATGATCCGAAGAATAATTGATACATCCCTTCGAGCGTCACGCCAAAGAAGTGTTCAATGGTTCGCGGTCCTTCCAGGTTGAACACCCACATGCGGAGAGATCGACGTTGGCATGGCAGGACTTGACGGACTAGCATTACTTGAATTACTTTGACGAGACTGATATCCCTCTTGAGGAGATCCCGAATGCGGCTTTGCAATATCGGCACGTCATTAACCGATCCCCAGTCCAGCCCCTTGTTGACCCATGATGCAAGCTGTGGCGGAGGGGCAGAGTGGAAGGCCGGGGCGGCCGCCCACTTCCTCCCTCGAGGCGCGGTGATGTAAAACCACTCCCATTGCCATAGGTCAGAAACTTCCAAGTAAGAGCCCTTTGGCCATAAAGCATCGACACCTTTGCTTATTATAGCGCCTCCGCACTCCGCGTGTCGCCCGTCGATCAACTTCGGCTTCACATTGAAGGTCTTGAGCCATAAGCCGAAGTGTGGGGTAATGAGGAGGAAGGCCTCACACACAACGATGAACGTCGAGATGTGAAGGAAGGAATCTGGAGCTATATCGTGAAAATCTAACCCGTAATAGAACTTGAGCCCTCTATCGAAGGGATGAAGACCAAAGCCTAGCCCTCGGAGGAAGTGGGAGATGAATACGACACTCTCATTGGGTTTGGGGGTAGGGATAACCTACCCTTGAGCAGGAAGCCTGTGAAGGATTTCGGCGGTCAGATACATAGCCTCCCTAAGCTTCTTGATGTCCTCCTCTGTGATGGAAGAGGCCGTCCACCGGCCTTGAAGGTTGGATCTGGACATGGTTGAAGGTCTAGAGCGCTTGGACTGAACCTTGGGTGTTGGAACTTGAGGTAGGGGAAGGGAAGGATCGGGCGTGGAAAGAAAAGGATAGGTCTTGACCTCTTTATATAGAGGAAGAATATCAATCATCCTCCGCGCGGCCGTTTGGAACTTGCCTAAACCAAGGAGTCGTACTAATGGCGCAGTTGGGTTACCCACTTCCGTATTGATGAGAATCCCATAATAAGAGGGACATGATCTCTACTTCGACAAGACATACCAATAAAACCGCCTCGCAAAACGCGTAGTGGCAGGTTGGAAAAATGGTTTGAATAATAACCGGGTCGCGGCGTGATGTCACGCCAGGTAAAAGTTGTCAGCAGATTAGACTCATGGAATATTGTGCTCTCTACGGTGGTATGTGGAATTTTTTTTGCAGAGCCGGACACGATTCAGGTGTTCAGAATCTACCATGAAGTATTTGGAGAAGGAATGCGCCTTCCAATGCCGAAGACAATCTGGGCGCCGGACTCATCGTCATTGAAGCCTGGTTCAGGGGCTACTGAGGGAGTCCTGGATTAGGGGGTTCTCGGAAGCCGGACTATATACTTATGCCGGATCGTTGGACTATGAAGATACAAGATTGAAGACTTCGTCCTGTGTCCGGGTGGGACTCTCCTTTGCGTGGAAGGCAAGCTTGGAAATTTGGATATGTAGATTTCCTTCTCTGTAACCGACTCTCTGTAACCCTAGCCCCCTCCGGTGTCTATATAAACCGGAGGGTTTAGTCCGTAGAACAACAACAATCATAATCATAGGCTAGCTTCTAGGGTTAGCCTCTACGATCTCGTGGTAGATCAACTCTTGTAATACTCATATCATCAAGATCAATCAAGCAGGAAGTAGGGTATTACCTCCATAGAGAGGGCCCGAACCTGGGTAAACATTGTGTCCCCCGCCTCCTATTAGCATTAGCCTTAGACGCGCAGTTCGGGACCCCCTACCCGAGATCCGCCGGTTTTGACACCGACAGTCATCCTCATGGTATTCTTCTTGAACCACCAACCCTCAAGTAGGAGTATTTTTGGTGAAGTTGTTCTTGTTTGGGAAGGACTTGGCTTTGTCTTTCCGGATGAGCTTGCCACCATTGTCTTCCCGCTTCTCGTAAGGGCAATCCACAACAAAGTGTCTCACATTGCCACAATTGTAACATGTTCTCACACGTTGCTTGCCCTTGAACCCACTTGAGTTGTTCTTGTTGAAGTTGGGCCTTGTGTTCTTCTTGCTCCAAAATTGCCTTGAAGCAAGAGCCATGTGCTCATGATAATCATATTTTGTATCTTCGGGGTTGCTCTCCTCATCTTCATGTTCTTCCTCTTCTTCCACAATAACCTTGGCCTTCAAGACAAGGTTGGGCTTCTTTGCTCTTTGAGAACGCAACACCGCATTGTCGGCTGTCTTGTCCAAGATCCTCATTGCCACAAACTCATTCAACACTTAATTTGAGGTCAGGGAGTGGAAGTCCGGTCTTTGACGGATGATGGAGGACATGGCCTTGTGGTAAGGCATAATTGCTTTGAGGAACTTGTGCTTGATCCAATTGTCATCTATTTCCTTGCTCCCATGATCTCGGAGTGAGACCACGAGTTTGGTTACTCTCCGAAACAGCTCACGAGGTTCTTCATCTTCTTTCATTGCAAACTCATCGGCTTCATCTTGCACCACTTCATAGTTGGAGCGTTGGATGCTTGCGCTTCCCTTATAGAGGGAAACAACACAATGCCATGCATCTTTGGCCATGGCGAAGGGTCGAAGATGAGGGAGATCTTCAGGTGGAACCGCATCTTGAATGATGAAGAGAGCATTCTCATTGAATTGATTATCCACGGCTTCTCTAGGGGTGAAGTTGCTTCGGTCATGTGGATGGAAACCTTCTTCAATGATTCTCCAAAGATTAGTATTCACATGATTTAAATGACGCTTGAAGCGATAAACCCAAGAATCAATGTCCTCAATTTTCACAATCTTAGGAGGAGGGTCAGCATGATTTAAATGAGTAGAGGGAATCGGTCCTCAATAAAATTGGAGGTTCCACATTGGCTAAGATGCCAGTGCCATTTCTACCACTAGTAGAAGGACCCTTTTCACTAGTAGCTTCCCCCTTGTCGGAGTTAGCATCCGTCACCTTGTTAGTGGGATCACCCACTTTCATCAGCGAGGTAGATAGTTTAAATCCTTCTAAGAATTTATTAAACATGCTTTCAACCTCGGTTGTCATGGAGGTTTTCAATGTGTCCAAAGCCACATCGAATTCCTCACGAGAAACCGCGGTTCCCCCATCGGCCGTAGACAAGCTCGGATTCACACCGGAGTGCTCCTCCCCACTGTCTACAGTGTCAACCATACTCTTCGGACGGCAAAGTCCTTAATAAAGAGACGAGGCTCTGATACCAATTGAAAGGATCGATATAATTGACTAGAGGGGGTGTGAATAGGCAACTAACAATTTTTAGCTTTTCTTTACCAAATTAAACTTTACATCAAAGTAGGTTGTCTAGATATGCAACTTGGTGAGCAACCTATATGATGCAACAACAACAAGCACACAAGCAAGCAAGGAATACAACACAAATAAACTTGCACAAGTAAAGGCACGAGATAACCAAGATTGGAGCCGGTGAAGACGAGGATGTGTTACCGAAGTTCCTTCCCTTTGAGGGGAAGTACATCTCCGTTGGAGCGGTGTGGAGGCACAATGCTCCCCAAGAAGCCACTAGGGCCACCGTATTCTCCTTACGCCCTCACACAATGCGAGATGCCGTGATTCCACTATTGGTGCCCTTGAAGGCGGCGACCGAACCTTTACAAACAAGTTTGGGGCAATCTCCACAACTTAATTGGAGGCTCCCAATGACACCACAAAGCTTCACCACAATGGACTATGGCTCTGCGGTGACCTCAACCGTCTAGGGTGCTCAAACACCCAAGAGTAACAAGATCCGCTAGGGATTAGTGGGGGAATCAAATTTCTCTTAGTGGAAGTGTAGATCGGGGCCTTCTCAACCAATCCCAAGCAAATCAACAAGTTTGATTGGCTAGGGAGAGAGATCGGGCGAAAATGGAGCTTGGAGCAACAATGGAGCTTAGGAGTGGAAGAGGTAGTCAACTAGAGGAAGAAGACACCCCTTATATAGTGGAGAGACAAATCCAACCGTTATCCACTTAACCAGCCTGCGACCGGCAGTACTACCGCCCCAGACAAGCGGTACTACCGCAAGGGCTCACGACACTACTGCGGCGGACCGCGGTACTACCGCTGCTACGGTAGGAGCTAGTCCAGGCCTGAACCGCAAAGGCTGAGGGTGGTACTATAGCTGACGCGGTACTACCGCTCCCCCTTGCGGTACTACCGCAGGGCCGGATTGGACTAGCCTGGGAAGGGTGCAGATTAATAAAAATACATCCGTGCCAACTTCCACTGAAAATCAAACAGTGCAAATATCCGCCATGGTACTATCGCACTTGGCATGCGGTACTACCGTGCAGGGAGCGGATGTAAAAAATTACATCCGCCCCTACTTCCGCTCATGTTGTTGTGCCAGACCAGGACTCACGGTACTACCGCGCGCATGGGGCGGTACTACCGCGTAGGGTGCGGATGTAAAAAATTACATCCGCCCCTACAGTCGCATGAGCAGCTGAGTCTGGTCTGAAGCCATGGTACTAAAGCTCCTTAGGAGCGGTACTACCGTGTGCACCTACGTTACTACCGCAAGGGCGTGCGATACTACTGCGGGGGCCTGCGGTACTGCCGCTCCTAAGAGCAGTAATACCGCATGCATGAGAACAACAACACTAGGAATCATTCTCTTTGCATATATAAAGAAAATGGAGGTTACTCCAAAGCACAAAGGGAAAGGCGGTGCAAAGGGAGTAAATGTGTACTTGATGATTCCACCCGAACCTTTCCAACGCGGACCCCCTCTTAATAGTACGGCTTTCCTACGACTCAAATCCACCGAAAAGAAACATAGAAAAATGTTGTCTTCAATAGTCTTCGAGGGGCACCAAACCGTCTTGTGCCTAGTTACGAAACTTCTGAAATACTCAAGGCACACGATTAGTCCGCAAAAGCATTGTCATCAATCACCAAAACACCTTAGGGATAAATATGCCCTTACAGTTGTGCTGGTTGTGTTTTCAGGGAACGAACTGTTGAACAAGCTGAGGAATTATTGAATAATATATTGAAGAATTATGATGATTGGACTCTTCCTGAACCACCGCCTAAACCCACTCTGAAGAAGAGGGTATTCTATTTCTCAGTCCCAAAGATATGCAAGAGGCAAATAATTGTATGAAGGAAAAAGGTATTAAAGCTAAAGACGTTAAAAGTTTACCTCCTATTGAAGAAATACATGGACTTGACACACCACCACCACGGGTGCTAGAGGTAATTTCCCTTTTAAAGTTTGATGAAGGTTATGTCCCTTACAATAAACATCCTAGTCAATGCTTGTATGAATTTGACAACTACATTAGAAAACAAGATCACTTCAATGCTAATGTTATGAAACAATTGAAACAAAATTCTGATATTATTGCTCGCTTGAGTGAATGTTATTTAGAATCACAAATGATGTTAGAGGTGTAGGAAAACATGCCTCTATGGTTCAAACTCAGTTAGAACAAGTTGCTAAATCTCAAAGACAATTTATTAGTGAAGCGAACAATAATATGAATGATTATGTTGTTAGAGTAGCAACTAGAGGAGGCAAAATGTCTCAGGAACCACTTTACCCTGAAGGACACCCTAAAAGAATTGAAAAAGACTCTCAAAGAATTAATACTGATGCACATAGTCCTTCTAAAAGGAAGAAGAAAAAGAAAAATGATAGGACTTTGCATACTTCTAGTGAACCTGAGACTGAAAAACCTTCTGAAGATAACAATGATGTTTCTATTTCTGATGTTGAAACTCAATCTGGTAATGAACATTCACCTAGTGATAATGAAAATGAGAATGATGATGTTCATGAAGATGCTCAACCAGACAATGATAAAGAACCAAATAATGATGTTGAGATTGAACCTGTTGTTGATCTTGATAACCCGCAACCTAAAGATAAACGATATGGTAAAAGAGACTTCGTTGCTAGAAAACATGGTAAAGAAAGAGAACCATGGGTTCAGAAACCCATGCCCTTTCCACCTAAATCATCTAAAAAACAGATGATGAAGAATTTGAACGCTTTGCTGAAATGCTTAGGCCAGTCGTTTTGCGTACCTGTTTGACTGATATTTTAAAGATGGCCCCTTATGCTAAATACATGAAAGAAATTGTTACTAATAAAAGAAAAATACCAGAACTAAAATCTCCACCATGCTTGCTAATTATTCTTTTAAGGATGGAGTACCTAAAAAACTTGGAGATCCAAGAATACCAACTATACCATGCTCTATTAAAAGAAATTATGTCAAAAGTGCTTTATGTGATTTAGGAGCTGGTGTTAGTGTTATGCCTTTCTCTTTATATAAAAGACTTGATTTTACTAAATTCACACCTACTGAGATATCATTGCAAATGGCTAACAAATCAACTGCCATACCTATCGGTATTTGTGAGGATGTGCCCGATGTTGTTGCAGATGTTACTATCTTAACAGACTTTGTTATACTTGAGATGCCCGAGGACGACAACATGTCATTATCCGTGGTAGACCCTTTTTGGACATACAGGGGCTGTTATTGATTGCAATAAAAGTAAATTCACTCTTCATATCAATGCTAATGAGTATACGGTGCACTTTTGGAAGAAAAAATTTCAAGTGAATGGTATTAATGTTATTGAAAGATCTCTGACAATTACTATTGGAAGTTTTCAACTCCCTTTACCTACTGTCAAAAAGAAATATGAAATACATATTGTTGGGGATATTCATATCCCCATTGAGGTAATTTAGTGTTTTTAAGAAAATTCTTCGGGTTCATGTTAATCGAAAGTGGTTGTTAATAAGACTTGATCAACCTTATTAATGGATTATTTTCGAGAGGCATGTGGTCGATGAATTTAGTAAGCACAACCTTATGTCCCTACTTTTTGTTTCCTGTTATTCTTAGTTGAATAAATTAAAATGCCATGTTTATCATGTTTTCTGAATTTTCCGTGCAATAAAAAAGTGGTCAAAATAAAAGTGCTCAGAATGACCTAAAATTTTAACATGATTTTTTCTGAATATTTAAGAATTTTTGGTTCAAATAACATCACGAGGGGGTGCCCTTGGTGCCCACAAGGCGCCACGATGCGCCAGCTTCCCCAAGCGCGCCCTGGTGGGTAGTGGGCCCCACGTGCCCCCCTCACTTATCCCTTTAGCCCATGTCATCTCCTACCTCCAGAAAAAATTCACTCCAACTCTCTCTCTCTCTCCCTCTCTCTCTCTCTCTCTCTCTCTCTCTCTCTCTCTCTCTATATATATATATATATATATATATATATATATATATCATGTTCCTGCTCTCAAACCCGCGGATTCCAATCTCTTTGCTCGAAGCTCAATGCTTTGGCAATTTCCCCGGGTCCGATGAAGCTTCTCTTGCCTTACCAGGAATGAGTGGTTTTGTCGCAGAATTAGGTAGAACTTCTAAAAGGTTCTCGAAAAAGGTTTCTGAAACTATTTTGGGGGATTGCTAGTTGGTATGTGACTCCTCCATTGCTCCAATTAGTTTTTGTTCTAGTGGTTTATTTTTTGAGTATTTAGCTACTCTCGGTGCTGCAATAGATGAGCTTGCATGTTGAATTCTTTGAGTTCCAAGTAGTTTGAATGCTTTATTTGGCCTCCAGGCATCCATATGAGTAGTAGCTATCAATCTTATGAAGTTTTGTTGACAAAATTTTGTGGCCCAATTTTTTTAGAAATTTGTTCGCGAATAAAATGCACCTCTTCAGGAGTTCTTCGAGGAGGAGGCCCTAGGAGGCATCATCGAGTAGGAGCTCGATACGACAGACTTATGTTGAGCCAAGTGCAATCTCGATGCGGGATCCGATACCAAATCATGCCTATGGTCGTGTGACGAGTTCATGTCAGGTGTAGGTTTCAAGGAAGAATTTGAGCAATACATTCACAACACCGAGCTTGCTCCCTTCATCACAAATAAGTGCATTCAGCATCTCAACCTCAAAGAGACGTTCACTAAGAAAGTTAAATATCATCCTTGTGAGTCTGGAGTTTCATTTAGCCTTTACGATAATGCTTTCACGATGCCTCTAAAAGTGTTATGTGTTGCATGTAAAATTCCATATTGGGGTTCGCTGGATGAACCACCAAAATCTGGGTATGAGTCATTTTTAACTAGTCTCTATTACGGTGAGGATAGAGGAGTGACACAAACTAGAATAAAAAGTATACATTTTCCATCAATTCTTTACTTTACACTCTTTAATGGCAAATGCATCACGGGCAAACAGGATAGCAGCACACGGTGTGCCCCTGATTTGAGCCTCATACACACTGCTCTGACAGGAATTAAACGTTATCATCTTGGAGCTATCGTTGCACGGAGGTTGCAACACAATGCTGATAGTGGTCACTTCTATGGTGGGATTTATGCCTCCCGTATAGCTAAGGAGCTAGGTGTGTCACCTTGGCCCAATGACCCTATTCTACCTACTCAGTACTTAGACTTTGAGGCCATGAAGCGCCATAAGTTCATTAAGGCCACAACCACTAACAATAATTACAACTTGATGTTCAATAAAAACCCCATTATGCATGTTATTTTTCCTGCACCTGCTCTCTTTGATTATCACAATAAAGGAAGATATTACATTCTTGAGAGTGAGGCCCACGCATACAATGCGGCGGTCGAGGGAGCTCGACGGGCTGAGGAGGCTGCACCAAGAGCCTCTGTGAGTTATCACTATGACTATTATCCATGCCGCAGATGGTGATTACCTAGCTAGGCCAAAAGTATAAGTTTGGGGGACTACGTATTTCCACCGACATTATATTCATTTCACACATTTCATTCCAGTCGTCAGTGTTCACACTTCTTCATTCTATTATCCATGCTAGATTTATGTTCTCGTTTTCTTCTTCTGTGTTTGAAAAAACTTTGAGAAAATCCACAAATATTTCTTGCTTCTTTTCGTTTTTTCTTTCTAGTTTAATTTAGTTGTAGTATTAAAAGAAAACCCAAAAAGATTTCTCATTTCTTCTTTTGTTTGTTGGGAGCTCTCCTGTGTAAATAGTTTTCCTCGTTTTTGTTTTTCTTTCTTTAATTTGCCTTCTTCAAGAAAACCTCAAAACTCCAAAAATATTTCAGTGTGTTCTTATGAAATTCTTTTATTTTGTTTTGTTGAGTCGTGCTAAGGAGAAGACCACGATGAAAATGTTGAGTGGCTCTCATACGCATTATTGTTGATCTAACAAAGAGCACATATTATTTTGTCTTCTCCTCTGAATAAAATGTTGCAGATTCCAGCTTAGTCCACGGCTGTAACATCCCAAATTATTAATTTGGAATATTATACATTAGATCATAATTGCATATCATATTTTATTGCATTTTGGCTTGATCCTATAAATTCTACGCAACTCAAGGACCCACGGAGAGAGTTGGGGATTTCATTATTTTCATATTTGAGTTTTCTCAAATTTTGAAAATAGGATCATTTGATTTTAATTATTTTATCTTCATATATTTCTTTTATAAAAATAAAAGATATGGAATAAAATGACTTTCCCAAAATAAAGAAATATTGGAGATTTAATAATAAAATCAAATAAGATTTTATTTTGGGATTTTACTGCTATTTTATTGGAATTAGGAAAAATACGCGTTTTTCAAAGTTGCATTTTAGGCCCAAATAAATGTTCATCTTGTCTGGCTTATTTTTAGAGGACGGGAAACTTTATTTCGGGATTTTTGGAGTCCGTTTAGTATATCTTTTCTTTCTTTTTCTGCATGTCGGAATTATTTAAAAAAAAGTTACCGACCTAATCGGGCCGTGTCCGCCTGGGACACTGACCCGGCCGGGCCTTTAAAGCCCGAGGCGCCCGAGCCATGATAACCCACAAGTGTAGGGGATCGCAACAGCTTTCGAGGGTAAAGTATTCAACCCAAATTTATTGATTCGACACAAGGGGAGCCAAAGAATATTCTTGAGTATTAGTAGTTGAGTTGTCAATTCAACCACACCTAGATAACTTAGTATCTGCAGCAAAGTGTTTAGTGGCAAAAGTGGTATGATAATAAAGGTAACGGTAGCAAAAGTAAAGATAAATGTTTTTGGGTTTTTGTAGTAGTTGTAACACTAGCAACGGAAAAGTAAATAAGCGAAAAACAATATATGAAAAGCTCGTAGGCAATGGATCAGTGATGGATAATTATGTCGGATGCGATTCCTCATGCAATAGTTATAACATAGGGTGACATAGAACTAGCTCCGATTCATCAATGTAATGTAGGCATGTATTCCGTAAATAGTCATATGTGCTTATGGAAAAGAACTTGCATGACATCTTTTGTCCTACCCTCCCGTGGCAGCGGGGTCCTTACGGAAACTAAGGGATATTAAGGCCTCCTTTTAATAGAGAACCGGAACAAAGCATTAGCACATAGTGAATACATGAACTCCTCAAACTACGGTCATCACCAAGAAGTATCCCGATTATTGTCACTTCGGGGTTGTCGGATCATAACACATAATAGGTGACAATAGACTTGCAAGATAGGATCAAGAACACACATATATTCATGAAAACATAATAGGTTCAGATCTGAAATCATGGCACTCGGGCCCTAGTGACAAGCATTAAGCATAGCAAAGTCATAGCAACATCAATCTCAGAACATAGTGGATACTAGGGATCAAACCCTAACAAAACTAACTTGATTACATGGTAAATCTCATCCAACCCATCATCGTCCAGCAAGCCTACGATGGAATTACTCACGCACGGCGGTGAGCATCATGAAATTGGTGATGGAGGATGGTTGATGATGACGACGGCGACGAATCCCCCTCTCCGGAGCCCCGAACGAACTCCAGATCAGCCCTCCCGAGAGAGATTAGGGCTTGGCGGCGGCTCCGTGTCATAAAACGCGATGAAACTTTCTCTCTGATTTTTTTTCTCCCCGAACGTGAATATATGGAGTTGGAGTTGAGGTCGGTGGAGCTCCAGGGGGGCCACGAGATAGGAGGTCGCGCCCTAGGGGGCGCGCCCCCCTGTCTCGTAGACAGCCTGTGGGCCCCCTGGTATTGATTCTTTCGCCAAAAATTCTTATTAATTCCAAAAAGTGCCTCCGTGGATTTCCCGGACATTCCAAGAACTTTTCTTTTCTACACATAAAACAACATCATGGCAGTTCCGCTGAAAACAGTGTCAGTCTGGGTTAGTTTCATTCAAATCATCCAAGTTACAGTCCAAAACAAGGGCAAAAGTGTTTGGAAAAGTAGATATGTTGGAGACGTATCAACTCCCCCAAGCTTAAACATTTGCTTGTCCTCAAGCAATTCAGTTGATAAACTGAAAGTGATAAAGAAAAACTTTTACAAACTCGGTTTGCTCTTGTTGTTGTAAACATGAAAAGCCAGCATTCAAGTTTCAGCAAATATTATGAACTAACCATACTCACAATAACACTTAGCTCTCACAATTACTCATATCAATAGCATAATTAGCTAGCGAGCCATAATAATAAAACTCGGATGACAACACTTTCTCAAAATAATTATAACATGATATAACAAAATGGTATCTCGCTAGCCCTTTCTAAGACCGCAAAACATAAATGCAGAGCACCTTTAAAGATCAAGGACTGACTAAACATTGTAATTCATGGTAAAAGATATCCAGTCATGTCATACTCAATATAAACCAATAGTAATGAATGCAAATGACAGTGTGCTCTCCAGCGGGTGCTTTTAATACGACGGGTGATGACTCAACATAAAAGTAAATAGATAGGCCCTTCGCAGAGGGAAGCAGGGATTTGTAGAGGTGCCAGAGCTCGATTTTAAAATAGATATTGAATAACATTTTGAGCGGCATACTTTCACTGTCAACGCAACAACTATGAGATGGATGTATCTTCCATACTACATGCATTATAGGCAGTTCCCAAACAGAATGGTAAAGGTTTATACTCCCCCAACCACCAACAAGCATTAATCCATGGCTTGCTAGAAAAAACGAGTGCCTCCAACATACAACAGCCCTGGGGGAGTTTTGTTTTGATTATTTTGATTTGCTTTGATCTTTTTGGATCATGGGACTAGGCATCCCGGTTACCTGCCCTTTCTCGTGAATGAGGATCGGAGTCCACTCCTCGTGAGAATAACCCACCTAGCATGGAAGATATAGGCAGCCCTAGTTGTAACATGAGCTGCTCGAGCATACAAAATAGAATTTCATTTGAAGGTTTGGAGTTTGGCACATACAAATTTCCTTGAAACGGCAGGTAAATACCGCATATAGGAAGGTATAGTGGACTCATATGGAACAACTTTGGGGTTTAAGCAGTTTGGATGCACAAGCAGTATTCCCGCTTAGTACAGGTGAAGGCTAGCAAAAGACTGGGAAGCGACCAACTGAGAGAGCGACAACAGTCATAAACATGCATTAAAATTAATTTACACCAAATACAAGCATGAGTAGGATATAGTCCACCATGAACATAAATACCGTGAAGGCTATGTTGATTTGTTTCAACTACATGCGTGAACATGTGCCGAGTCGAGTCACTCAATTCATTCAAAGGAGGATACCATCCCATTATACCACATCATAATCATTCTAATAGCATGTTGGCACGCAAGGTAAACCATTATAACTCATAGCTAATCAAGCATGGCACAAGCAACTATAATCTCTAAATGTCATTGCAAATATGTTTACTTCATAATAGCTGACTCAGGAACGATGAATCATCATATTTACAAAAACAAGAGAGGTCGAGTTCATACCAGCTTTTTTCATCCCAATAAGTCCATCATATATCGTCATTATTGCCTTTCACTTGCACGACCGAACGATGTGTGGAATAATAAGAGTGCACGTGCATTGAACTAAGCTAGAATCTGCAAGCATTCAACTCAAGAGAGAAGACAAGGTAATATGGGCTCTAAGTTAAATAAACAATCATGCATATAAGAGCCACTAAGCATTTTCAATAAGGTCTTCTCGACCCCCAAAGGAAAGAAAATAAAATAAAACTATTTACACGGGAAAGCTCCCAACAAGTAAGAAGAAGAACTAGAAATCTTTTTGGGTTTTCATTTTAATACTACTACAAGCATAGAAATTAAACTAACTAAATTTTTTTTGGTTTTTTCTCAAGGTTTATCAAACAGACAAGAGGAAAACTAGAAAAAGAAATTTAAACTAGCATGGATAATACAATGAAAGAGTATGAGCACCGACGACTAGTGTGTGAACATGAATGTAAAGTCAGTGAGAAATACGTAATCCCCCAAGCTTAGGCTTTTGGCCTAAGTTGGTCTAGTACCAAGGACCGCTGCTACTCTCCCCGGTGTAGTGGGAGGTGTAATCAGGATACCACTGGCTGGTCATCTCCGGATCCCACTGGACAGATGATGCACGATAAGGGTCCAGTTCAGGTTCCGGCTCAGGTTCAGGTTCTGGAGTAAAAGCTTGAGCTTGATGGTTGTTCACCACTTCCGGCGTGACAAGACGATTTTCTGCAAGCAAATCAAACAACAGAGGCGCAGGCAAAATAATAATCTCAATGTGTTTCTTATTAAATCTAAGTTTATACAAGAGCATCTTCTCTTCATTGTCAACAATAAACTTGTGTGCTACCATGCTCTTGTAATCTAAAATGTGGGGAGGCAATTTTATCTCCTCCTCCTCATGGTGCCTAATGGGTATCTGAAAATGTTTAGCAAGACGTGCAGCATAGATACCTCCAAATATGGGGCCTTTTGTACGATTCAGGGCTAGCCGTTTAGCAACGACGGCACCCATACTAAAAGTATTGTCTCCCAGCGAAGCATGTTGAAGAATGATAATATCAGGAACGCTCAAGTTTCCACTATTTCCACGACCAATCAAGCATCTACTAGCAAATATGGCAAAGTGGCGTAAAACGGGAAAGTGTATGCTAGAGACTTTTGCCTCAGAGCCCTTCTTGGGCTCTTCCACAGCAATAATTTTAACGAAGCCACCTACATCTTCACAATGGGGTTCCTCTAATTATCCCTCATAAGGTATCCTACATACCGCACAAAAATGACATAAAGACATTTCTTTGAATTCATCATATAAATGAAATGATACTGCAGGCGGTGACTTCTTAGGATATAATAAAAGTTTTGCACGAAAGTATTGGTAAGTAACAGATACTGATCGATTCGGTCGTTCATGAAACCGGAGAGGCCTGTAGTCTCGATTAAAGCATAAAAGTCTTCATGAATTCCGGCTTCTTTCAAGAAATCCTCGCATGGCCATTCACACGACCGTACTTTCGCTAAGCGAGGAAGATTATACTTGGCTTTTTCCTTCTCTTTGGCTTGTTTTTCCTAAGAGCTTTGGCTAGAAAAGCCCCTCAAAAGGTTCCTCAACATTTTCTGAAAATTTCTGAAATTTTTGTAACTTCAAAATAGAAGTGAATAAAACTAAACAAGATTGATAGCAACTACTCCTACAAGTGCCTAGAGCCTATATCATGCATTGGAATTGCTTGGGACCTCAAAAATTTAACATGCAAGCTCAAGAACATGGTCACCTATGCAACAAAAATTTGCAATGAATAAAGCACTAGAACAAAAACTAATTGGACCAATGGAGGAGTCACATACCAAGCAACAATCTCCCAAAGCAGTTTTGCGAATGGAGCTTTGAGCTAAGAGATCGAAAATCGCAGCAAAACAAGCTAGAACTCGTGCTTTAGCTGGATGGGGATTTTTTTGGGTAGAAGATGAAGTGTGTGGGTGCTGGCATAAGTGGAGGGGAGCTACCAGGGGCCCACGAGACAGGGGGCGCGCCCTATAGGGGGGCGCCCTCCTCTCTCGTGGCCTAGTGCTTACCCCTCCTGCAGTGTTTTCAGTGCCTAAAATCCTCAAATATTCCAGAAAAAATCATACTAAATTTGCAGGGCATTTGGAGCACTTTTATTTTCGGACTATTTTTTAATGCACGGATAATTCAGAAAACAGACAGATAATACTATTTTTGCTTTATTTATTATAACAGAAAGTAAAAAGAGGGTATAGAGGGTTGTGCCTTCTAGTTTCATCCATCTCATGATCATCAAAATGAATCCACTAACAAGGTTGATCAAGTCTTGTTAACAAACTCATTCCGAATAACACGGAACTAGAGAAATTTCGAATAATGCTAAGTTACCTCAACGGGGATACGAAAATACCCAACAATAAGAATATCATACTTTTTCTTGACAGTAGGAAGAGGAAATTCAAAACCTCCAAAAATGATAGTTGGAACTTTTTCAATAGAATTGATGCTATGAACTTGAGATTGTTTCCTCGGAAAGTTTACCATATGCTCATTACCATTAACATGAAAAGTGACATTGCCCTTGTTGCAATCAATAACAGCCCCTGCAGTATTAAGAAAAGGTCTACCAAGGATAATAGACATACTATCGTCCTCGGGAATATCAAGAATAACAAAGTCCGTTAAGATAGTGACATTTGCAACCACAACAGGCACATCCTCAGAAATACCGACAGGTATAGCAGTTGATTTATCAGCCATTTGCAAAGATATTTCAGTAGGTGTCAACTTATTCAATTCAATTCTACGATATAAAGAGAGAGGCATAACACTAACACCAGCTCCAAGATCACATAAAGCAATTCTAACATAGTTTCTTTTAATGGAGCATGGTATAGTTGGTACACCCGAATCTCCAAGTTTCTTTGGTATTCCACCCTTAAAAGTGTAATTAGCAAGCATGGTGGAAATTTCAGCCTCCAGTATATTTATTTTATTTGTAATGATATCCTTCATATACTTAGCATAAGGATTTACCTTGAGCATATCAGTTAAGGGCATACGTAAGAAAATAGGTCTAATCATTTCAGCAAAGCGCTCAAAATCCTCATCATCCTTTGACTTGGATGGTTTAGGAGGAAAGGGCATGGGTTTCTGAACCCATGGTTCTCTTTCTTTACCGTGCTTCCTAGCAACAAAGTCTCTCTTATCATAACGTTGATTCTTTGATTGTGGATTCTCAAGATCAACAGCAGGTTCAATCTCTACATCATTGTTTTTGCTAGGTTGAGCATCAACATGAACATTATCATTAACATTATCACTAGGTTCATGTTCATCACCTGATTGAGTTTCAGCATCAGAAATAGAAATATCATTGGGATTCTCAGGTGTGGCTACGACAGGTTCACTAGAAGCATGCAAAGTTCTATCGTCTTTCTTTTTCTTTTTTTAGAAGAACTAGGTGCCTCTAAATTATTTCTCTGAGAATCTTGCTCGATTCTCTTAGGGTGGCCTTCAGGATACAAAGGTTCCTGAGTCATTCTACCAGTTCTAGTAGCCACTCTAACAGCAAAGTCATTTTTATTATTTAATTCATCAAGCAAATCATTTTGAGCTTTAAGTACTTGCTCAGCTTGAGTAGCAACCATAGAAGCATATTTGCTAACGCAGTGAAGTTCATCTTTAACTCTAGCTATATTATCGCCTACGCGTCCTATCTTGAAAGCATTATTCTTTAACTCTCTACCAACATAAGCATTAAAACTTTCTTGTCTAGCCATAAAGTCATCAAATTCATCTAAGCATGGGCTATGAAATTTAGTAGAGGGTATTTCAACTTTATCATATCTATAGAGAGAATTTACCTTTACTACCTGTGTCGGGTTATCAAGACAATGTGGTTCTTCAGGCGGTATATTAAGACCATGTATTTCTTCAATAGGAGGTAAATTCTTAACATCTTCAGCTTTAATACCTTTTTCTTTCATTGATTTCTTTGGCTCTTGCATATCTTCAGGACTGAGAAATAAAACACATCTCTTATTCGAAGTGGGTTTAGGAATAGGCTCAGGAGTTGGCTCAATTGGTTCAGGAATTGGCTCAGGAAGAGTCCAATTATTTTCATTAGTCAACATATTATTCAATAGTATTTCAGCTTCGTCGAGTGTTCTTTCCCTGAAAAACACAACCAGCACAACTATCCAAGTAGTCATTGGAAGCATCGGTTAGTCCATTATAAAAGATATCAAGTATTTCATTTTTCTTAATAGGATGATCAGGCAAAGCATTAAGTAACCAGAGAAGCCTCCCCCAAGCTTGTGGGAGACTCTCTTCTTTGATTTGCACAAAATTATATATTTCCCGCAAAGCAGCTTGTTTCTTATGAGCAGGGAAATATTTAGCAGAGATGTAATAAATCATATCCTGGGGACTACGCACACAACCAGGAGCAAGAGAATTATACCAAATCTTAGCATCACCCTTTAATGAGAACGGAAATATCTTAAGGATATAAAAATAGCGAGACTTCTCATCATTAGTAAACAGGGTGGCTATATCATTTAACTTGGTAAGATGTGCCACGACAGTTTCAGACTCGAGGCCATAAAAAGGATCAGATTCAACTAAAGTAATAATTTCAGGATCAACAGAGAATTCATAATTCTTATCACTAACACAAATAGGTGAAGAGCAAAAGCAGGATCGGGTTTCATTCTAGCATTAAGAGACTGTTGCTTCCATTTAGCTAATAATTTCTTAAGATCATATCTATCATTGCAAGCAAAAATTCCCCTAGCAGCTTCTTCATTCATAACATAACCCTTAGGAACAACATGTAATACATAATCATTGGGAGAACCTTCATCATCACTATCATCAGTAATAGGATCTTCAGTAATTTCATTCCCCCTAACTCTAGCAAGTTGTTCATCAAGAAATTCACCTAATGGCAAAGTAGTATCACGCACAGAAGTAGTTTCATCATGCATAGCAGAAGTGGCATCATCAATAACATGCGACATATCAGAATTCATAGCAGTAGCAGGTTTAGGTGTCGCAAGCTTACTAATAACGGAAGGAGAATCTAGTGCAGAGCTAGATGGCAGTTCCTTACCTCCCCTCGTAGTTGAGGGCAAAATAGTAGTTCGGTCCTCTTTCAAGTTCTTCATACTGATCAACAGATATAAATCCCAAGTGACTCAGAGAATAGAGCTATGCTCCCCGGCAACGGCGCCAGAAACTGGTCTTGATAACCCACAAGTGTAGGGGATCGCAACAGCTTTCGAGGGTAAAGTATTCAACCCAAATTTATTGATTCAACACAAGGGGAGCCAAAGAATATTCTTGCGTATTAGCAGTTGAGTTGTCAATTCAACCACACCTGGATAACTTAGTATCTACAGCAAAGTGTTTAGTAGCAAAAGTGGTATGATAATAAAGGTAACGGTAGCAAAAGTAAAGATAAATGTTTTTCGGTTTTTGTAGTAGTTGTAATAGTAGCAACAGAAAAGTAAATAAGCGAAAAACAGTATATGAAAAGCTCGTAGGCAATGGATCAATGATGGATAATTATGTCGGATGCGATTCCTCATGTAATAGTTATAACATAGGGTGACATAGAACTAGCTCCAATTCATCAATGTAATGTAGGCATGTATTCCGTAAATAGTCATACGTGCTTATGGAAAAGAACTTGCATGACATCTTTTGTCCTACCCTCCCGTGGCAGCGGGGTCCTTACGGAAACTAAGGGATATTAAGGCCTCCTTTTAATAGAGAATCGGAATAAAGCATTAGCACATAGTGAATACATGAACTCCTCAAACTACGGTCATCACCGAGAAGTATCCTGATTATTGTCACTTCGGGATTGTCGGATCATAACACATAATAGGTGACTATAGACTTGCAAGATAGGATCAAGAACACACATATATTCATGAAAACATAATAGGTTCAGATCTGAAATCATGGCACTCGGGCCCTAGTGACAAACATTAAGCATAGCAAAGTCATAGCAACATCAATCTCAGAACATAGTGGATACTAGGGATCAAACCCTAACAAAACTAACTTGATTACATGGTAAATCGCATCCAACCCATCACTGTACAGCAAGCCTATAGTGGAATTACTCACGCACGGCGGTGAGCATCATGAAATTGGTGATGGAGGATGGTTGATGATGACGACGGCGACGAATCCCCCTTTCCGGAGCCCCGAACGGACTCCAGATCGGCCCTCCTGAGAGAGATTAGGGCTTGGCGGCGGCTCCATGTCGTAAAACGCGATGAAACTTTCTCTCTGATTTTTTTCTCCCCGAACGTGAATATATGGAGTTGGAGTTGAGGACGGTGGAGGTCCAGTGGGCCCACGAGATAGGAGGCCGCACCCTAGGGGGCGCGCCCCCCTGTCTCGCGGACAGCCTGTGGGCCCCCTTGTATTGATTCTTTCGCCAAAAATTCTTATTAATTCCAAAAAGTGCCTCCGTGGATTTCTAGGACATTCCGAGAACTTTTCTTTTCTACACATAAAACAACATCCTGGCAGTTCTGCTGAAAATAGCGTCAGTCCGGGTTAGTTTCATTCATATCATGCAAGTTAGAGTCCAAAACAAGGGCAAAAGTGTTTGGAAAAGTAGATACGTTGGAGACGTTTCAAGCCACCCCAGCCCAGCCGCCGCCGCCAAACCCTAGCGCCGCCCTGTCGCCAGATCCGCGCCGACGCCGCACCCTGCCGCCGCCGCCCGTCCCGCC